>NC_089736.1:10065706-10373206 GCF_035083965.1 Branchiostoma lanceolatum
TTGGAACCTAAAATCATATTTACTGTGCTTCGCTCATTCGGTGGTTTATTCGGAGGTTATAGGTCACTGCCCAGGCGTTAGGTCACCGTAGACACCGAGAAAAAAGTGGCTCATTAAACCTCAATTGTTTCACATTTAGAAGATAAATCTAGAAGACCAATGGTGCAATGCTAATCTACGTTATCTATCGATGTTTCCTTGATCTTGGTGGGTTTGACATACAACAGTTCTATACCATCAGGGTCAACGGTGTTGCAGTTCTCATTGGTGTAACAGGCGGCGCTTTGCATCGTGACGTGGGGACTGGGGTTCTCTGATGACGTCTCGATGACGTAGACTGTTGAAGGCGCATTGACCGGTTTTGGAGTTGTGTGAGATTCCTCAGCTCTAGCCGCCATTTTTCTGTCGAATGAGAACAAAAAAACTTCCAACTTCTAGACAGCGTGACGTTATAATCTACTGTACTCAATGACAAGGCATAAAGGGGACTTGCACTGAATTACATTGTTCTTTCTAAGCATGTGACGTTCGTATTAGGAATGTAGTAGTAGATCCACAAACGATACAAAGGCTTTCGGTATCAACCGTCGCTCGGTGTAATGCATGCATCCAGTTGCTTCTGTGCCGCGTGCTTGCAAAGCTGGTGTGTTACATCGAAGGGCGGTATTAAGGTCCATATGGATACAGATACAGAAGTCATGTTTTCTAACCTTTTCATCCAATAGACACAGCACATAGCTATGATCATCAAGAAAATGGCCACGCCTCCCACCGTGACTGGAATGACGATTTCCAAATGGTCGAATCCCGCTGATGATTCTGTAACAAAATTGGGAACCAATCGTTCAGAAAATGTAATATCTACCAAAAAAATGTCAGAATATTATTCAATAGAATCTAAACTGACAGTTTTGATCAGGAGCGTAACAGAACCAATCGCTAAACGCGTGGTAGATTTACCCTGCAGTAATACATTGATCCGCCAGAGGCTCTCGCACCCACAGAGGTAGACAAATGGGTTCAAATACAATTTGATGAATATGTATTTCAATACAATGTCTCTCTACGTTACTAGGTAAATAGGGTTAATATTAACATAAACATCATGCATCGTGATCAACAACAACAACACAACAAACTGTAACATGCGCCATACTTAGTTTTCTAGTTAAACTGAGCTGAAACTCGGGTCTGGTGACAGAAGCATCTCTTGGGCTCGCCATTACCATGATGTTGTAACGTAGGAATCTAATGGGAAGAAGAGAGAAAAAGTTACACAAGTAGGGATTTTTACTGCCACTGTTTGTAAATCATTTTATGTAGCACCAAAATTAAAAAGATAGTTCTGTTTTACTTATCAAATGAAATCTGTAAATGATGATGTTGATATTGAATATGGTTACAAAGTGTCGGAATTCGAAACATACGCACGGGTTACAACCTTATTCTCTCACATGCCTACGTTCCGACGCCCCCTAACCCTAACCTACCAACCACTAGTCCTCGGACGTAGGAATATATATATATATAGGGGTGTTGGAACATAGAGGTGTCCCCATGCACACGTATAATGTAATCACACAGAAGAATTTTCTAATACTATGACAGGGATATCTGCAAAACCTCATTGGCCACATAAAAGTATAATTACCTTCACACATCTGCTATAAGGTCAAAGACACGTCGACGACAATGCTAGTCTCGGTGTGCGGCATTTTCACGAGGCTCGAGTTAAACAAGATGACCCCAGAACAAAATGGCCGACGGACTAGTCCTACGAAGTACATGTACTATATGTACTTGTATCCTGTGGGAACTACATTTAATTTACAGCCGTTCTATGTGCGCTTGGCGGCGACGCTGTAGCCAGTAACCACCGCTATGTATTTGCCATAGTAACTTCCGAAGGTTAACAAAGGTTATATAACTAAGGTCCATAGTGCACAGAGTCTTTGCAACAAATGTTTACATTGGCATTGGAAACAATGGTGATCAATTGTTCTTGTAGGTACACTGTTAGATTTATTGGGGGCAATATCTGATTTACAGAAGGTGTGTACATACAGAATACCGAGATTGAACATACAGATAAAGATTACGTGACTGAAGGCATTCTACATTTTATATTCCTGTACATGCTATCATGTTGCTATATATAGGCATACAAATGAAGGCTAATTCATACGTGATGTTAGAATTACAACATAGTAGGAAGTAAATAAAAAGCATTTCTAAAATGGTCTCCCAAAATGTTGAAACTTTCTTGGCATGTACATAAGCAAGCATATTGATTTGTGCTAGTCTATGTTTCATATTCACATATTTCATGGGAAGTGTTAATTGATAATCTTAACATTCGACAAGTGGGAAAGGGGAAAGAAGTACGACTATTCATTATCAAAAAATTGTTTTTGATTTTGAAGATTTTGTCAGAAAAATATTTCCCTACAACATTAACTGTGTACTTCTTCATGCAGTACTTCCATACAAGTCGTTGTCAACATACCCTTCCTCGTAAGCTGCTGCATACTGTGTAGTAAATGTGATATTACCTGTAGACTCATACAACATGTTATCAACAGAACCTTCTTCCCCATTGTCTAGTTCATTGCCACAGGGAATGTTTGAGGCACCAGTTGTCTTATGTGGCTTGGCATACAGCTGATCTACATCTGAGACATTGGATTTCTTCTTCATAGGTTTAGCATAGAGTTGGTCAACATTAGGGGCTGATTTCTTCTTATTTGGTTTAGCGTATAGATCGACAATGTTAGACGGGTCTGTGGGGTTGCAGTTTCCGTCCGTACGGAAGGTGGCGCCCGTGTTTGTGAGCTGAATGTTAGACGAAGTTGTGATGTCATCATATATGTTGTTGTGTTCGCTGGATGGTGCCTCTGACGAATCAGGTGTTTTTCTGTAACAATTTAAAGATCTTTATGGCCCATTGGCCTAATGAAACCATGTAGTGTACACATCTCTTTAATGTGATACGACACAAAGCCACTGTTTTTGTGTGTAAGATGCAGCTGTATATGGTCAACAAGATATACACAGTAGATACCTCTTTTTCCAGAGAATGAGCCCTACTATTCCGACGATAATGACAGCAGCAGCCACACTGGCACCGACAGCGGCTATTATCACTGTCTTGTCTTTGGATGCTTGTCCTAAATAGGGCAGGCATAAGAGAAAAAGAAAATTGCTTGAGTGAAATTTGTGTGAACTTTGTATTCAGTTTTGAAATGAAATAAGAATACATGTATATACTACGGTTAAAGGAAGCACTTAACAATTGTATGCAAACATTGGTTGGAATTTTTACATTGTTATATTTGGAAAAAAAAGAGCCACCGAAGTACCAATGAATTATGAAAAGACAGGTCATGTTAAGAGAAACCATGAGAACACAAAATCACTTACCATCATCGCCCAGGGCACCAGCGTTCCCTTTTATATCTGTGGTGACTTTCAAAGTAGTTGCTGAAAGATTTAGAAGGGGATTTTGCGACATTATGTCACATCTTATCAAAAATGCTTCAATATTCCAATAAGAAGTGTGTTCTGTAATTTAATGGGTCTGTTTGCATATGTGGATCAGGCTTTACCTGCAGTGCTGATGGAGACTTCAGTCCTAGTTGTTGTTGTTGTCTCTGATTTAGTCTCAGCTGTTGTCCGAGAAGGAGTGGTGGACCCTGGTTAAAGATACGCAACATTTGAGGTAAAATGTAAGACTTTAGACCTCACCCTATTTGTTTACTTTGCTATCATGATCACCACAAATACGTCTATCAAGTGTAACGGCCTGTATTTTCAAATTATAACCTAGCATGTTCGATTGCAATATTTGTTGGAAAGTAGCAATGATTGAAATCTTATACAAAGGTACCTTTTTATTACGAATGCCATCCATGTTTTGTAAAAGAAGGCAAACGTTACTAACCTGTCGTTTTAAAAGATTCGCCTGCAGTTGTAAAAGTGGCCGCGGCTGTACTAGTTGTCTTAGCCGGGAGAGTTGTCCTTTCTGCTGTTGACACATCCGGCGTTGTGGCCACTATTTTCAAGCATTAAATACATGCAAAGACTAGTCTTTATAAATCATGTCCAAAGGTTACTTCCAATGAGTATTGCATAGAACCCAAAAATGTTTGCATGCTTTCCCTATCAATGTAAGGTAAATCCCTGAAGTGTTCATAAAAGAGTCATTGAGTATACAGAATGTACAAAAAAAAAACTTGCAATTATAGTCGTCTCAAAAATAAAACTCCAGTAAACAAATACAGTAAAACAAAACAAGCAAGATACAGATGAAAGACAATACCGTTGTCACAGCTGTAAGTAATGCGTAGGAATTTTCTGGCGCTTGGGCAAGGGTCATCTTCAAACTCGTTGCTGTCATTGTTAATTTGGCAGATGAATCTGCCATTACACATGTCTTGTACAGCTGTGGTGACGTAAGAAGAGCAGCTACAGTACCAAATTAAACAGCTACTGAGACAGTGGTCCCCATTTCCACTTCTCCCATAGAATGCTGAGATGATGTTGATTGTAGCTTGCTTGTTGTTACATCTTATGGTCCCTTCCTGGTATGCGCAAATCCACATCACATGTTCACCTAGATTAAAATGGTGAAATGATGATCAAGGAAGGTACGCATTGAGAACAAAAGTATAATGTCAACATGATAACAGACCAGTACATTCCAGTTAACAATTGTCAGAATGATGAATATGCATACCCGACCATTGTTTCTCCTTTCATACAAATAATTATACAAGCTCTCCTTTCAATATGCATTATCTATGGTTAGATGTAGTTTGTTTGATTGTAGCTAGAGGTCTCCCATAAAGCACTTTGAGTTAATTATGTCGATACTTTTGACTAACACTGTTATTTAGATGTCATGCATACTCAAAACCATGCCTAGGTTTCAGCAGGTCCAGGGATAAATAAATAAAACACTAATTATTCTGTCGTTGTCTGATAAAATGTCTGAGGATGTAATGCAACCATAGAAATACAGGGATACGTGCGGAGTGGTGTGTGTGTGTGGGGGGGGGGGGGGTGTTCCATTCCAAAATGTAAGCCTTGCATCCATTATGTAATTCAACATCCATTTCGTAATCCAATGTCAACCCAGGGATTCGTTGGTCAGAGGCACACTCATTAATGTCGCACTAACTTAAATTAAAAAGATCTATAAACATACCTTGGCTGTCTTGGCTGGAAACTTCAACCACGGTGGTTGTAGCCAAATACAGAATGAAGACGCGAAAACACAACATTGCCATTACCATTGCAGTCTTGGTTTGAACCTTTTGACTATATCGACAAACACAACTCAGCAGAAAAAGGGGAACTGCTGGTTTTGTCATGGGGTTTGAGACATGTTCCTCCAAACAGTTTCCGTGTTGATGTTCTGACCAACTTAGCAAACATCTCACGTCATACGTGATGTGTACACTTTCAGCAATAAAACAACCCACACGTAATTAACCTATTGATCATGATGTTTACGGTAAGTCGTGCAATGCATTTTACACATTTTTGCACACCTTTTTACGAATAGTTGTTAATTGCACACGGTTATGATACATATGATGATACATATGTTTAACTTGATCCTGAAATGCACATTCGGACTTGTGTAGACTTAATGTACTTTGGACGCTTTGATTATTTGTTTTAGAGCGTTGGGTTCGACTAGCCGATAGGCGACACTGCACGAAATGGCCTCGTATCCCGGCGTATACGTACAGGGATTCCTCCGGAAATATTCCATATCCCGGTGCGGATTTAGCGTATCCGTTAATTTTATCGGATACGCTAAATCCGCACCGGGATATGGAATATTTCCGGAGGAATCCCTGTACGTATACGCCGGGATACGAGGCCATTTCGTGCAGTGCGAGTGAGACAAATAACAAAGGTTATCGGCACATGCATCAGGTTAATTTGTAACTACGTAATCACTGTTTATGTTGATATGTGGATTTATAATGCCTGGGACTATGAAAGCATGATTATTCAATCTAGTATGTGTTGTACCACATGTCACCATTAGATAAATGTAGAATTGATATGTCTTCATATCGGTTCACCTTTGAAGATAATGAAGACATTGAATGATTTCTTTGTGCCAATTATCTAGTAAACACATGCAGTTTTATAGATGCCAATATTGGTTGAATTTTGCCATGAAAACTATATACACTTATCCAAAGTCCATAGCGCATTCAAAATACCTCAGATCTTATATCATCTTTGAAAAATTTTGCATTAGCTGTGGAAAACCTTGAAATTGTTGTATTAGCTATCAAAAATTCTCGAGGATTGGAAGATTTCTACATCATTTTGAAAAATCTTGAATTTTTTGGGAAAATTTCGAGATGGAAAAAATCTCGAGCTTTGTTTGAAGATTTGAGAATCTCTCTGGGATAGGCTTATGATCCACTGTGTAACATAGAACCTTTTCACAAATATCTGATAGATACCGGGCGTGAAATGCGAAAGTGTATAAGTTATTGTCTAAACCCGAAAGCTCAGTCCAAATTAAATCTGCTCGGTGTTCTTTGCTATTTCTTGTGATATCAAGAGATCAATCGTCATCTAGAATATTTCATGTTTCATCTCGGTGTTTACTCTGTAAACAACTTTATTACATTTGCCGAAAAAGCCTTTAAAGGTTCCATTCACTCCGCAAAACAATCAAGACGACGTGATGTCTGGGAGCCCCACAGACTATCGTAATGTTTAATGAAACTAAAACGGCTTTAATCTCTTCCACCGTAAATTGAAACATTAGTTTGTAATACCAGTATATCATAATCATTATTGGTTTTCTGAAAGAAAGAAGAAAACCGCCAATCTGAACGTTTTAAAAGGCTTCAAAAAGGTGACTCCAACTGAAGTGGGCGATTGGTTATGAAGCAGCACCCAGAAAGATATTCAAATCAATTCTCATCATGAAATGCATGTTTTTCCCTAGACTCATCATCATTTGAAAATTTCATTTGATAGTGATAAACAATCTTATTCAAAATCTCAGACACCTTTAGGTTTCTAGAAAGAAAACGCTTCATATCATAAAAGATCTTCATAAGATTTGTTGACAATATGTGTCATCCGTAGTCTTGTTTTGTGGTTGATGGTTGATTCTTTGGAGGGTAAGAAGTCTATACATTCTATCATTTTACCATTGATTTATAATGATGCTTGATAACTTAATTTGAACAAAGCTCATTGTCATATCGAATGTTGTTCTAAAAATCTACCTTTCATACCTGGATTAGATAAGATGATACTAAATTACTATAGGTGAGAAAATATATAAATTTTACACAACACAATGCTATATCATTCAATTTGGTATTCTATTCCAATGAAACGACTAACATGCCAGTTGACATACAAACAACAGTAAGGATAATAATTGTCATTATGATAGATATGATGTCATTATGAGTATAATCAAAGAAAGAGATTTGATGACATTTTCAGCTGTGCAACTTCAGCCTCCGTCAAAGGAGGAAATTATATGTTTTCGGATGTACTGACCCATTATGGGGATGATATCATAAAACACTTAACATCTTGTTGTAGGAGTTGATAGGCTAAATATGTTATTTGAACATATTTGGTGCATATGTTATCACACTAGTTTGTATGTAAAATCAATGTATTTATTTAGTAAACTCTTTGTTTTTTGTGAGCTGTTCCGAGTCATTTAGAGACGTACAACAGTTGCATATGACATTTATGCATGAATATGCTTGGAGAAAATTTCATACAACATACATTCAGAAAAAAATGGTAAAAATCCAGGAATACTAATCATAGAAAAACTTTCAATTGGTAATTACAGAAAAATGTTATTTACATGATTATCATCCATCAATCAAACAATACAAAGTGTTTAAAACGAAATGAGTTCTAAACGTGATAAATCGCAGTTTTGAAGATATATCTCTGAGAAAAAAAAAGTAACTTGAAAATGTCTCATAGTTGCGCTTACTTCTAGTAATTTAGTAGATCTTATAATCAGCCTCCACATGCAGTTCACCACCAACTTTCATTGACCCTTTAAGACGCGGTACTAGTGTTGCATTTGTGGACCTAGATATTACTACATTTGTGCAAGATCACCTTGAAATCTGGAATGACATTGTACAAATTTTGTTTCCGACCTGGAAGTCGAATATGATAATTCCATGTGTAAATAGACAAAAAACTATCATCTTATGTTTCATGCTCGTAAATTTTTTTCTAATGCAACTTAATGTAGGTACGCTATTTCACCACCCATCCAGGTACCTAACGTTACTCACTACAGTCAATGGCATCATATGTTTTTCTTAAACTTTTTTTACAGTAATACACTCCGTGTTTAGCCCTTAAGAATAGCTTCTCGTTAGTTGGGCAATCCTGGCATGTAACTATATGTTCCATGCTGAACCAATAAATGATAAGATAAATAAATAAATAAATAAAACATACTCCATGCTTCTTATTGCCCTTAAGTTAAACTCTTAACAGCACTCAAAACAGTATAGAACTGAATGGTATCAGTGATAGGTAGGTTCATATCACACAAGTAGGTTCATATCACGCACAATTATGAACATGCATGTCACCTATACAATCATGCATACCATTCAAAGGATATCAAATTCCTTCTTGTGGCTCTTCTTCAACTTTTTTTAACGTAAAAATTGTGAGAAAAAAACAAAATATACTTGCAAAATGCAAGATATATACTGTTGCGTAGGTAAAAAATAAGCCTCGCAAAACAGCCAGTACACATGCAGTCAACCCTACATCTCCTGCCGTAACAAACCTTGGATCGTACACAAAAACCAACCAGACCCTGTATTTATTGGTGATAGCCCAAGGCTTGATAGGCAACATTGGCCGTACATGTATGTAAGCTGAACCAATAAGTACCATTTCTAAAATAAGTGTATATTGGTGTGGCTGTGTTTTGTTAGGTCATCGGTTTGTCAAAGTAATTAAAAAGAAAATAAGGAAACATTCCTCGTGGGCAAAGATTAAAAATCTAAGCAAAACTACTGGTACAATAACAGTGTAATGTTCTGGTGAAAAAAAGCTGTCAATGTGATTTTGCATATGGTGAGGGTTTTGGAGATTTTCATCGCGATCAAAGGGAAGTTATGTCCGTAAAAGACAACGGGGAGGGCTGTGTGTATATTTCCGAACGGTCTTGGATGGAAATCGCATTACAAACATTCAATACAACATAACCCATGATGGTTGTCAGAATATTAGCAAACTTTAGTAATGTCATCATGTATGTCGTTAAAGCGAGGCCTTAAAGTCTATTAAGGCAATTCGAGTCACGCTAAAAATAAGGTGAACACTGATTCATTTCTTCAGGGTTCACGAATCGGGCAACGAGCGAGCCAAAGAAACCAGCCAAGAATCCCCCAAGTTCCCAACCTTTATTGGCCCTTTGTGGGTTTTGCTCTCCGAAGCCGTTCCGTCCCCTGTTGCTGTTCCGCATCCTCGCGCACGGGTCCACAGGAAGTGGAGGATGCTGTGAACACAATAGGGGAAAACTACAGTTACTACATGATACTTGTAGCGTAATACATGTTCATGCTCAATTAGGGACAGGCAACGCCATTCCAAAAAAAATTACGCAAAACATCTCATACTCAACAAACTGGACAGTGGTACGAATTTTTTTCACAAATCTTGTTGAATAAAAAGATGCAGACTATTAAATATCATAATCAAACGTTACGCATTAGGTCAAAATAGAAATATCAATCATAGCATTAAAAATCCTGTCCACATTTTGTGTGCGTGGACGTGGACATTATCTTGATGCAGAACTTATTCGTGTTTTCTGTGTAGATGGATGATTTATTTTGATAAGATTTAAAAAAATGAAAGAATATGTTTCGTTTGATGGTGTACTTACATCAAACTTTGGACGAGTAGTTGTCACCTCTGGCAGCATGATTGTCATCACTGGTGGTGCAGTTGCCATCTCTGGTGGTGTAGTCGTCATCACGTCTGGTGAAGTCGTCATCACTTCTGGTTTAGTTGTCATCATAGGTGGTGTAGTTGTCATCACCGGCGGTGTAGTTGTCATCACAAGTGGTGTAGCTGTCATCCCAGGCGGTGCATTTGTCACATTAGGCGGTGTTGTTTTGATATCTGGCGAGGTAGTTGTTACCCCACGAACTTTGCTGAAGACTGCCCAGTGCTGAAGTGAAGAGAATTCGTGTATAAGACCGAGTTGTGTACAAAATCATAAATGTACCACATTTTCATTGAGCCCATAACATGCTTCGAGATGAGGGGTACTATAGTTAGCTTAGGGGGCAAACCAAATCATTACCATTACAAAATAGACTGAACCAGACGCATTACACATGCACCACCTACGTGTTGCTAAATCGTGAACAGGTCTATAATTGGTATAAATCATCACTATGAAAAAGTCTATACATTTGTGGAATGGCAAAAAACAACAAGAGATAACTCTGAAAAATGGATTTTGACCCACCGGTCCTCAAACAAGTCAAGCAATATCTAAAAATGTAAATCCCAATTTTAAATGCATGTCTGCGACTGATATCCTATTTTAACAATGGTTTGTTAGATAGAGGTTGCCCTCTTGGGTCTGGGAATGTCTCTTACTTTCAGTGTCGTAGACATTGGCATGACCTTTGATGACCCCACCATGGGAGGAGGGATGGCGGTTCCCCAAAGACGTGCTTCGGGTGCAGCGGTCTTCCCATGACGCGAACCTTTCCAATTGGTCGGGGCCGACATTCTTGATGGCTGAGATATTAAAGCAGAGAAGCATACACTTAATTTAATATGTATTAACTTGATGATTTATAAGCAAAGAGTGTTGCAATGACAAATACTGATAGCAGGTATATATCTAAAAGTCCATCATATTTGCCTGAGGTGCTGAAAAATATATTTTTGTCTGTGTTCGAGTGCTTATATATTTGTTTATTTAGGATATAAGAATAATAAAAGAATGGAATAATGGCAAAAATACTAGACTATACTAGACTTATTACTAGAAAACTAGAAAGTGTCTGATCTCTATATCATAGCCGAAGCTGGTGTGTTACGCCTAATGGCTATATAGATACTGATACATATAGTAGGAGACTCGCGACTTGTTTCTTGTATTTCCCCCTTTTTCAAATTAGAAAGTCTTATTCCTAGAAGAATAGGTAAAACTAAAATAGATCTAACATATTGGAAGATGGGGAAAGCTAATCAATGTTCTTTGATATGGAAATGGAAATCGGGGCCCGGCGTCTTGTGTTTATTTTACAGTCAATTGGTTTTTACTTTTCAGTTTTGTGGTTACTCATGTGTGTCAAGTACTTTTCGTGCCATGTCTTTTGTGTTGTCTTCTTTGAAACAAACAATAAAGCATGGATTCATTAAATAAAGTAGGAGACTGACCGGGTGAGTCTCTGGCTTGTTTCCCCCGGTGGAAGTGGCGAACATGCCGACACAAACACCTGCACCGATAATGGCGAGCACAGCAACACTGATGGTGATGGCACGGACCACACAGGAGCGGCGAAACTTCTTCTTCAGGCCTCTGAGACGCTTAGAAATACCTAAAAGCAGCAAATATGTTCATTAGAATATGTCGTTTTTACATACATCCATTGCTGCCAATGCACAAGAAATAAAGTTTTTATCTTATGAACAGTAGACAACAATTTGTTTTAGTCTTGCTATTAAGGTTATGGGTTAAAGTATCTATGTGGGATATAACTATGTAGTTTTACTTTACATATTATACTTCAATCTATGCTATAGAATCCACAACAAAATCATTGCTGATATAATATTATCCTACATTTTCTTTCTTTTAACAGAGTTGCAACAAAACTAACGTTACAGATACATAGAATTACAAAAAGACTGATAGGTTTGTCATCAATAATGTCAAATTTATTCCAAGTATTAGATTTACTTCAAATAAATGTTCTGTGCATAGCTAAGAATTTTCAAATTCAACTTTGTCGCCGATGCCAAACGTTTTCATAATAGTTTCAATGGACTTGAAAACCATTGTTCATTTTATAGCTCTGACTTATTTTACATTTGAATATGTAATTTGCTTTACTTATTAGTATTAACGTACTGTCCCTTATTTTTCTATGGTGGCACGAATATAAATCAGTCGATTGAGTGTATTACCATGTGTTGTATAGAAATGTTGCCATATAAAAAATAGAGAATTCATATGACACAGTTACCTCCATTTTCTGCATGTCGCAAAGCACCAGGCACATACATCTGATTAGCTGCCAGACCAGTGTTGTTGGAGCTTGCAGTTTTTGGTTGTGAGGTGTCTACCCCTGTTGACTGCCCACCGCGACCCCTTTGTTCCCCAGTCTGTCGTATGTCGTTGATTTCATCTTCGTCGATGTAATTGTATTCGTTTTTGTCAACATCGTCATCGCTACCTATTGTAAGAGATAATGAAAGTTTCTTCAGATATTTTTTTCAGATTGTTCTGTGTCACCGGTTAATACTGTATAATCATATCAGGACGTTTTCCCTTAAACTTCCTTGGTTATATACTATTGCATTTTCCAAAACTTGCACAATGATTCAAGAAAGTTGACAGATTGTTAACACTAAAAATTGTATCATGAAATTCATTATCCTCATCTCCCGAAACCAATGCAAATGAAAGTCAAATTTTCAACATATCAAATCAATCAAATCAAAATTTTATTGCGCAGCAATTGGATACAATATATGTCAAACAGCTCGGAATAACAAGTCTAATGTCCATAAAACATTATTTTCTGTATAGCAAATTACTATTAGTAAACTGTTCTATACAGCAAATCTAATATCAATGCTATTCCATTTATAGGGAACAATTACAACATGCCAAAGTTATCAAGCAACATTATGAGTATACACAGAAGACATTGTGTACAGTTACCGGTAAAAGAAACAATATCCATTTGTATATCACATTAGAAGTACATCGTAACGTACCTGTATCGACATCCTCGCGAGAAAGCGATGCCGGCGTGACGTTAGATGGACCCGGGTCCGGAGATTCTTGGCATCTAGAAATGTATGCCAAGTCTTTCCGAGCTTTAGTAACTGTTTCATACGAATTAGCCATTGGACAGACGGACGACAAGTCTTAAACTGCTCAACCGGCAATTTAGATTGAATTTAGGCAGGCTATGGACGTCCTTGGGCATGCGCACTGTTACGCGTAGGTGTGCAAGACCTGATTACTTATTCAATGACGTCTGAGAAAAGAAGTAAATTTAGATTAATGAATATGGTGATCGTTTTTCTATACTATGATCGACCGATGAGTCAGCGAACTTTGAATGACATGTTCGGTAGTAACACGTCTTGTATTCTTTCGATCATAGGCGCGACCCTCTGTTGATTTTGGAATGTTCCTCGTGTAAACGGGCCCTAAATGTTCTGGCGAAGTAAAGAGGGCTGGGGGATCTTCATCCACTTCAGTGACGTCACAACTTTCCCAGATCACAATCTATGCCTTACCCAGACAAATTCTTACCAGAGCTATTTTCAAACATCTTTTAGAAAAGATAAATTTTCTTATATCAGCTTTGAAAAATCTTGAGTGTTTTGCATTAGCTATATAAAAATCTCGAGATTTATTCCAAGATCTTTTATTTTTCAATGAGGCACGGATTATCTCTAAGGAGGGTCTTAATATGATCCATTGTGTAACATAGATCCTTTTCACAGAATATCTAATACATAAGTATAAAATGTGACCGTCTAGAAGCAATAATCCAAACCCGAAAGCTCAGACCAAATGAAATATGCTCGGTGTTCTTTGATATTTCCTTTGGTATCAAGAGATCAATCATCATCTGAAATATTTCATTTTTACTCACCGGTAGTAAACGACTTCATTACGTCTGCTCAAATGGCCTTTAAAGTTTCCTTTTCCTCTGCAAAACAATCAAGACGACGTGATGTCTGGGACCTACACAGGCTATCCTAATGTTAAATTAAGCTACGTCTGCTCAAATGGCCTTTAAAGTTTCCTTTTCCTCTGCAAAACAATCAAGACGACGTGATGTCTGGGACCTACACAGGCTATCCTAATGTTAAATTAAGCTAAACCTGCTTTAATGTCTTGAAACATTGCAGTTTGTAAATCAATATTGTTTTCTGAAAACAAATATTTACGTTTTAAAACACCTCAATTGAAGTGAGCGATTGGTTATGAAGCAGCTCCCAGAAAAATAAATTTTGAGCAGTTTTCGTTATAAAATCCATGTTTATATCTTTAGTATATGTTGAGTTTTTTCGGAAAGAAAACCATTTATTCATGTGTGTGCGCAGATTTTCAAATCTTCATAAGATTTTTTGAGAAAGCGTATCATGATCATCCATAGTTTTTTTGGATGGTTAATTGTGGATTCTTTATAGTGTAAAAGGTCTATACATTTTATTATTTTACAATTGATATATAATGATGCTTGATAATTAATAACTCTATCTAAGATGATGATAAATTACTATAGATGGGAAAATATATCAATTCTAAACAAAACAATACTGTATCATTCAATTTGGTATTTTAATCCAATAAAACAACTAACATACCAGTTGACAAAGAGTTAACAGTAATGATAAAAAATATTGTAATTATGATAGATACAATATTATTATGATTATAATCAAAGAAAGAGATTTGCTATATTCAGCTGTACAACTACAGCCTTCGTCAAAGGAGAAAATTATATGATTCGGAAAGGACTGACCGATTATGGGGATGATATAATATCATAAAACATTTCACATCTTGTTAGAGTTTAATAAGTTACTGATTATGTTATTTGAACATCTATTCAGTGCACCTATTATCATACACTTCTAGTAATAGATTTTATAACCAGCCTGATAATTTACCACCAATTTTCATTGACACCTTAAAACGTGATATACAAGTAGTGTTACATTTTAGGGCCTAGATTATCATTATTGTCAATGACATCATCTGTTTTCGTTTGCTTTATTTTACAGTAATATACTGCGTGCGTGTTATTGCCCGCCAGTTCAACTCTTGTCTGTACATGTAGTGCATGCTTTATGTCAGCTGAACCAATAAGTTAAATCTGTTTCAAAACGTCATATGGCTCCATATCATAAGTAATTGGCCTGTCAAAGAAATTGATAAAGAGAATGACGAAACATTACAGAATGACGACAAATTCCCAGTGAAGCTTAAAACTCTTAGTCTAAAGAAGAAACCTACAGCGTAATAGTCTTGAGATAAGGTGCCCGATAACACAACATGTTTTACGGACCTGTTGTTTTGCATATGGTTAAAGTTTTCAAGATACAGTCAAACTTGTGCAAGTGTTTACCTCTACATACCTCTACGTGGCCAATTTTTTATGGTGTCAATGTAATCTTTGACAGAAGCATTAATTAGGAAACCTGTACTGTAGTGACCACCTGTCCACACAGACCAGGAGTCATCGGCCTCCTAGATGGTCTCTTAGACAGTTTTGTAGTTTGATCATGGGAAAGATGGAGAAATGGCCATAAAGGACGGTAGGGTGGGGGTGGAATGTAGTTTTGATTTCATTCAATAGAACATAGCACACCGTTGTCAAAAGATTTGCGAACTTTAAAACAGTTAAAAACATTGGAAAATTTAGTAAAGATACTGCCCCGGTTATTGCATATGTGATTAAGCCATTTTGAATTTTGCCCATCAGAGTCCCCACCTTCATTGGGCCTGGACGATTCTTCCTTTCCGTAATTTTCCAATTTTCTGTTCCGCTGGACATGACGTTAGAAGTGCTTGGCAAGCACAATATGTGAAACATACAGTTACTATTGTTGCAATGTTAAAAACTTTGCCAGTAAATCAATGAGATTAAATGAAAATTGCTGCTTTGATAAAATGGCGAAAGTAATTCAGATGCTTTAATTTTTTCAGTTAAAGAGATTTGTAAGAACATTGAAGAAACCCCCATTAGTCCATTTTGAAGATCGCCCATCTTCATTGGTCCGGGAAGATTCTTCCCTTTCGTAATTTTCCACGTTCCTGTCCCGTTTTGCATATCGCCAATCAAATGTCTCATCTTCAATGGGCCAGGACGATTCTTCCTTTCCGTAATTTCCCAATTTCCTGTTCCATTTTGAATATTGGCCATCAGATGCTCCACCTTTGATGGGCCGGGACAAGTCTTCAGTTTCATAATTTACCAATTTCCTGTTCCATTCGACATGATGTTGGAATTGCTGGGAAAACACAGTAGGTGAAACGTACATTTACTATTATGATGTTACATGTTCATGCTCAGTAAGGTACGCGAAACGCCACTAAAATGTATTGCGCAAAATTAATCTCCAAGCTAGCCAGAGAAGCTCCAGTCAGCCAGAGTAACGGTGCGAGAGAAACCTTTGTCAGAATTATGTCCGTGTGTTACAAACTATGCCAATGGTATGACATTGAATTGGAAACGTTCGGAAAAGATCGAAAGTTAGAAAGTTAGCGTGAATCAAAAAATCTGTCCACATCTGGATTGTGTGTGGACATTATCTTGAGTTTGAAGTAATTCAAGGTTTCGCAAGACTTAGATTTTGACGTTGTTTTTGTCTATAAAGCGAATCTTGAGTTTAATCAAACGATAGTCTCTGCTTTTTGCCTTTAACTAAAAGATTTTTGTAAACGAAGGAACTTGTTATGCTCAATGGTGTACTTACAGTAGTTGTCACCTCTGGCAGCGTAGTTGTCATCACTTGTGGTGTAGTTGTCATCGGTTCTGGTGTTGTTGTCGTCATTTGTGGTGTAGTTGTCATCAGTTCTGGTGTTGTTGTTGTCATCACTTTTGGTGAAGTCGTCATCACTTGTGGGGTATTGGTCATCATTGCTGGTGTATTTGTCAAATCAAGCCGTGTGGTTCTGATCTCTGTTGCTAGTGTTGGGGTAGCTGTCACCCCGCGAGCTTTGCTGAAGTCTGTCAAATGCTGAAGTGACGAGAATTCGACTTTAAGAGCGAGTCGTGTGGCATGACAGTATAGACAGGGCCAGACACAGCATGCATGCATCACATCGTCATGGTAACTGAAGCTACCCACAGTGCCTCGCGTCTACCAGCATGCAATAGGACCCGTGAAAAGGTCTATGATTTGTCAATCTGAATCATCACTGCCAATAACGGTCTATACATTTGTGGAATGGCAGAAAGCAACAGGAAACAACTCTTAGAAAAAAATGGATTTTGGTCCACCGGGAAAGCAATTAGAAAAAATATGAATACCAATTTGATATGGATGCCTGCGACTTATATGCTATTTCAACAATTTATGTGTTCCATACAGGGTATGTCACCCCGTAAAAAGGGCAGTATACCCAAAGTGTTTTATTTCTAATAAAGTGATGGTTTGTTTCTTATATTTCCCCTTTCTTTGAATTAGAAAGTCTTATTTCTAGAAGAATAGGTAAAACTAAAATAAAGCATGTTAGAAAATGAGAAAAGCTAATCAGTGTGATAATGGTAATAGGGGCCCGACATATTATGTTTATTATCAATGTCAATTGGTTTTTATTCGTCGGTTTTGTAAAACCCATGTGTGTCAACTACTTTGTTTTTGTACCATGCATTTTGTATTTTTCGTTGAAACAAGCAATGAAGAATGAATTCATAAAACAAATAAAGTAGGGGACGGACCGGTTGACTCTCGGCCTTGTTTTCCTCTAGCTCTGCGGAAGTGACGAACATGGTGACACAAGATCCTGCACCAAAGATGGCGATCACAGCAAAACTGATGGTGATGGCACGGACCAAACAGGAGCGGCGAAACTTCTTAATGCTTCGGAGGAGCCCAGAAAAACCTGAAATCAGCAAATATGTCAATCAAGATATGTCATTTCTGTCCATATCCATCACTGCCAATGTACAAGATATACAGTTTTATAAACAGTAGGCAAAAATCTGTTTTACTCCCGCTTAGGTTGTGGGCCATAGCCTGTATGTGAGGTATTATAAAGCAAAGGTAGCATAAGTGACCCTGATATCGTGTATTAACAAGGGTACCTTAGGTCTTACTTTGGGACACCCCTACGTTCCGACAACCCTATGTTAGGGTTAGAGGTTATCAGAAAAAATTCTGCAGGTTGCAAACGCTTTTATAATCACAACCTCAATGGACTTGGAAACCGTTGTTCATTTCATAACTCGTATTTTACATTTGTGTAATTTTCTTTAATTCATTAGCATTTACGTACTGTCCCTTATTTTGGTGGTGTCATGAATATGAGTCAGTGACTTGAGTGTATCGCCACTATGTGTTGTTATCTCCATGAAAAATGGAGATATAGTTTTGGGTGTGTCTGTCTGTTTGTCTATTTGTTTTTTTTTATCCGCACTACTCCAGTCAGCATAACTCAAGAGCCTCTTGATGGATTACAATGATATTTGGTATGTGGGCAGGTGTTGGGAAGCTGAAATTCAGGGTCGATTTTGGGCCCCCTGGTATGTGACCTTGGTACTGCAGCAGAACTTCAATTTTTGTATCTTTTGACCTGGACGTGCTGTGGTCTTGATTTCTGGGTGGCAGATAGCTTGTGATGTAATAAAGAAGTGGTGTAGGTTTGGACCCCCTAGCAGCTTCCTCTGGAACTGCAGGGGCGTTTTTGTGAAAATCTTCTAAGGGGAATAACTGAACAAAGGAACAATGGATTTCCATGATATTTAGTATGCAGGTAGCTTAGATAGAGATATACACAATGAAGTGCAATACACAAATTATGCTAATGAGGACTTAATTTGCATAGCTAATGAGGAAAATCTTTATTTGCAGTGTTTTCCATTATCAGACTCAAATACATGAATCGTATGTAGTTTATGGAAAGTAGATCATCAACAGATACCAATTATGCAAATAAATTCCTTATTTGCACAATTAATGCAAAACACCATATCTCATCTACTTGGAAAATTATAGGACTGTCAGTATGATACTTAGTATGCAGGTAGCTTAGACAGAGACATATATAATGAAGTATAAATCATGCTAATTATTTGCATAGCTAATGAGGAAAATCTATTTTTGCAGTGTTTTCCATTATCAGACTTAAATACATGTAACATATGTGGTTTATGGAAAGTGGAGCATCAACAGATACCAATTATGCAAATAAATTCGTAATTTGCATAATTTACGCAAAACACCATAATTCATCTGTTTTGAAAATTATAGGACTGTCAATATTGCAACATGTGTAAGTTAGATAAAGGTGTTTATGACCAAGCATATATCATGCAAATGTGTAAGTCATTCCAATTTCGTATGAATAGAATTGTTCATGGAGATATGAGGTCGTGGAACTCTTGTTTAGAAATGTTGCGATAAAGAAATAGAGAATTCCTTTGGCAAAGTTACCTCCATTCTCTGCCCGTCGCAAGGCAACAGGTGCGTACAACTGATTGTTTACGAGACCAGTGCTGTTGCAGCCAGCAGTTTTTATTTGTGAAGTGTCTGGCCGCCCAACTCCTGTTGACTCTCCACCGCGACCCCTTTGTTTACCAATCTGTCGTATGTCGTTGATTTCATCGTCGTCGATGTAATTGTACTCGTGTTTGTCAACATCGTCCTTGATATCGCTACCTGTTGTAAGAGACAAGAGACATTTTTAGTGATTATTTGAGCCATCAATAAATCACACCAAGTGTGTTTGTCCCTAGAACCTCCCTGATTATGATGTACTAAATCCTTTTGCATAACTTTCATAATGATTCAATGAAACAGATGCTCAACAAAAAGTGATGCTCCTGTGTAATTTGCTTTACTTGGTTAGTATTTACTTACTGTCCCTAGTTTTGATGGTGGTATGAATATATTAGGTAAATAAATTGGGTGTGTCGCCACTATGTGTTGTTTAGAAATGTTGAGATAAAGAAATACAGATCGATTGATATGGCAAAGTTACCTCCATTTTCTGTTTGTCGCAAAGCACCAGGCACATACATCTGATTGCCGATGAGACCAGTCTTGTTGCAGCCAGTAGTTGTTGTTTTTGTTGTGTCTGGCCGCCCAGCTTCTGTTGACTGCCCACCGCGATTCCGCCTATGTTTGTCAGTCTGTCGTATGTCGTAGATTTCATCGTCGTCGATGTAATTGTACTCGTGTTTGTCCACATCGTCATCGTTACCTATTGTAATAGATAATTTGCACTTTCTTAAGATATTCTTTAGAGATTTCTTTGTGTCATCGGTTAATTTTGTAAAGTCATACCAGGTATGTAAAATTATAGATGTACTATTTTGCATATCTTGCACAGTGATTAAATAAAGGTGACACATTCCTAATGCAAAATGATTTCACTGGATTCATTATCCTCATCCCACGAAACCAATGCAAATTAGAGGGAAATTCCCCAGATTAAACCAATCAAATCTTTACTTGATTAAAAATGAATTTGATGTAATGTATGGCTAACAGCGACTCTAAACAACAAGTTTGATATCTATAAAACATGCTATTCTGTATGAAAAATCGCTATTAGTAAACAGTTGTATGCAGCAAGTCTAATATCACATAACTTGCACAATGATTCAATAATATGAAACAAATGCTCAACAAAAAGTGATGCATGGGTAATTTGCTTTACTTGGTTAGTATTTACGTACTGTCCCTTGTGTTGGTGGTGCCATGAATATTAGTGAATAGATTGGGTTTATCGCCAGCATGTGTTGTCTAAAGATGTTGCTTTAAAGAAATATAGATCAATTCATGTGGCAAAATTACCTCGATTTTCTGTCTGTCGCAAAGCACCAGGCACATACATCTGATTGCCGATGAGACCAGTGATGTTGCAGTCTGCAGTTGTTGTTTGTGTTGTGTCTGGCCGCCCAACTCCTGTTGACTCTCCACTGCGATCCCTTCGTTCGTCAGTCTGTTGTACGTCGTTGATTTCATCTTCGTTGATGTAAATGTTTTCGTGTTTGTCCACATCGTCATCGCTACCTATTGTGATAATTTGTAATTTCTTAATCAAGATGTTTTAGTGATTTTTTGGGGTCATCGGTTGATTTTGTAAAACCTAGGTATGTTTTTCCCTAAAACCTCATTGACTATACATGTACTATTCTATTTTGCATAACTTGCACAATGATTCAAGAAAATTGACACATTGCTAACGCTAAAAATGACTTCACTTAATCAAATTATCCTCATCTTACGAAACCAATGCAAATGAAAGGCAAATTCCCCAATTCAAAGCAATCAAATCTTCACATGATTTCACACTCATTTGATGTAATGTATGGCTAACAGCTGCTCTAAGTGTCCTTATACACATAAGTAATACATTATGACCTACCTGTATCGCCATCCTTGCCAGAAAGTGATGTATCTGTGTAATTTGCTTTCCTTGGTTAGCATTTAAGTACTGTCCCTTGTTTCGGTGGTGGCATGAATATAAATCAATAAATTTGGTGTATCGCCTTCATATGTGGCTTAGAAAAATTTCGATAAAGAGATAGAGCAAAGTATGGCAAAGATACCTCCATTTTCTGTCTGTCGCAAAGCACCAGGCACATACATCTGATTGCCGATGAGACCAGTGATGTTGCAGTCTGCAGTTGTTGTTTGTGTGGTGTCTGGGCACCCTACTCCTGTTGACTCTCCATCGCGACCCCTTTGTTCGTCAGTCTGCCGTACGTCGCTGATTTCATCTTGGCCGATATAAAGCAGACCTGGACCGGAAATGGATATGAGTAACGGATAACGATTTTGATACGTTTTTTTCTTATATGTTTTCATGGAATATATGTTTTGGGTAAGCGATTACTTGTGTTACTTATGTCTCCACAATCCACCGTTACTTATGTTACAGTTTTGTCATTAGTTTATTTTCTTTGTATATAAATGATTTTTGTAGTCTCGGGGCCCCATTGAAAATCAATTTGCCAAACTTGAATGGGCCATCGAGCTGTCTAAAAGTTCCCCCAAAATTTGTATTCGTGTATGTCAACATTGTCATCGCTCCCTATTTATTGTAAGGTATAATGTAAAATTTCTTGAGGTAGTTTTTAGTATTTTTTTGTGCCATCGGTTAATTTTGTAAAATCATACCAGGTATGTTTGTCCCTAGAACCTCCTTGATCATACATGTACTATTCGATTTTGCATAACTTGCACAATGATTCAATGAAACAAATGCTCAACAGGAAGTGATGCATCAGTGTAATTTGCTTCACTTGATTAGTATTTACTTACTGTCCCTTGTGTTGGTGGTGCCATGAATGTAAGTCAATAAATTGGGTGTATCGCCACCATGCGCTGTTTAGAAATGTTGCGATAAAGAAATAGAGATCAATCAATATTGCAAAGTTACCTCGATTTTCTGCCTGTCGCAAAGCACCAGGCACATACATCTGATTGTCGATGAGACCAGTGTTGTAGCAGTCTACAGTTGTTGTTTTTGTGCTGTCTGGCCACTCAACTCCTGTTGACTGCCCACCGCGACCCCTTTGTTCGCCAGTCTGTCGTATGTCGCTGATTTCATCTTCGTTGATGTAAAGCAGACCTGGTTCGGAAGTGGACATGAGTAACGGATAACGATTTTTATTTGTTTTTCTTATATGTTTTCATGTAACAGATGTTTCTGGTTATGCATACTTCGGATTTCGTGTGCTACTTATGTCTCAACAATACTCTGTTACTAATGTTACATTTTTTTCATTAGTTTATTTTCGTTGTTATACTTATGATTTTTGTAGTCTGGGCCCATTGAAAATTAATTTGCCAAAATTGAAGGGGCTACGCAGCTGTCTAGAAAGTCAATGAATAAAGAATAAAAAACAGTATTCGTGTTTGTCAACATCGTCATCGCTGCCTGTTGTAAGAGATAATGTTCACTTTCGTAAGATATATTTTAGTGATTTTTGTGTCATCGGTTAATTTGGTAAAACCATACCAGGTATGTTCGTCCCTAGAACCCCCTTGATTATACGTGTACTATTCAATTTTGCATAACTTGCACAATGATTCGATGAAACAAATGCTCAACAGAAAGTATCTGTGTGTAATTTGCTTTACTTGGTTAGTATTTACGTACTGTCCCTTGTCTTGGTGGTGGCATAAATATGTGTCAATTAATTGGGTGTATCGACACCATGTATTGTTTGGAAATGTTGCGATAAAGAAATAGAGATCAATTCATATGGCAAATTTACCTCCATTTTCTGTCTGTCGCAAAGTACCGAGCACATACATCTGATTATCTACGAAGTCAGCGCTGTTGGAGTCTGCAGCTGTTGTTTGTGTGGTGTTTGGCCACTCAACTGTTGACTCTCCATCGCGACCCCTTTGTTCGCCAGTCTGTCGTATGTCGTTTATTCTATCTCCGTTGATGTAAAGCGGACCTGATCAGGAAGTGGACACGAGTAACGGATAACGATTGTATATGTGTTCATGGAATATATGTTTTTGGTTATGTATAATTTTGATTACTTATGTCTCAACAATCCTCTGTTAGTTATGTTACAGTTTGGTCGTAAGTTTATTTTCTTTCTATGATTATGATTTTTGTAGTCTGGGCCCCATTGAAAATCAATTTGCCAAAATTGAGTGGGCTACACAGCTGTCTAAAAATTAAAAAAAAATTGTATTCGTGTTTGTCAACATCGTCATTGCTACCTGTTGTAAGAGATAATGTTCACTTTCTTAATCAAGATATTTGAGTGATTTTTCGTGTCATCGGTTAATTCTGTAAATCATACCAGGTATGTTTGTCCCTAGAACCTCCTTGATTATACATGTACTATTCCATTTTGCATAACTTGCACAATGATTCAAGAAAAATTACAAAATTGCTAACGCTAAGAAAATGCTGTCACTGGATTTATTATCCTCATCCCTCGAAACCAATGCAAATTAAAGGCAAATTCCCCGGATTAAATCAATCGAATCTTCAGCTCTAAACATCAAGTGTTAAATCTATAAAGCATGCTCACCTGTATGAAAAATCTCTATTAGTAAACAGTTCTATACAACAAGTCTATATATGAATTCTATTCTATCTATAGAGAACAGTGACATGATCAAGTGTGATGAACAGAAGACATTGTGTTAAATTAACGTTAAACAAGAAACAATATTTAATCGTCCTTATACAGATGAGTAATACATTAAGACCTACCTGTATCACCACACTTGCCAGAAAGTGATGCCGGCATCACGTTAGGTTGACCCATCTCCGGAGATTTGGGGCATCTAGAGATGTATGCCAGGTCTTTCCGTGCTTCCGTAGCTGTTTCATAAGATTTAGCCATTAGACTGACGGGTGGCAAGCCTAAACCGTACTGCTTAACGGCTGCTTTGGGTTAATTTCAGGCCAGATAGGGACGCCCTTGGGTTGTCCTTACCTGTTACGTAAGTTGTGTAAGACCTGATGACTTATTCAACGGCTTCTGAGAAAAAAATCTTTCATTAAAATTGATGAATATGGTAGCCGATGTTCTATTCCCTTTTCTATTCAGACGACTCGAGAATGCATTTTTTGAAAGCAAAAAGTTGACATGACGATTTTATCAGCCGTCTTCAATATACACATCGAAAAAATGCGCAATTTACATAGAATCCTAACAATCGTAAAGAAAGAGCTGAAGTGATGAATAAAAACATCAAAACGTAGTTAACGGATAAATGATTATAAGAGGCAGAGGATAAATATTGATAAAAGTGTTGCGCGTTGTAAAGCTGTTACAAGGCATGCGCACAGGCAGCAATCGGACGATGGATGAGTCCGCCAGCCTATAATGACATTTTCCGCAGTAATACGCCTGGTGCTATTTTGAACCGCGCGATGTTTTGTTTTGTTTTGTTTGTCAAGATCTCCATTAGTGATACATCACTATTCTTCCTGGAGTCAGTTTTAAAATTATTAAAATCATAGCAACGAAAATATACAACAAATTATGCGCTTCAATGAAAAACTAGAAGACAAACATGAGTTGAGCTCAAGCCAGACGAATAACAAGTCAAGGTCAAATATGATAAATCAAATGTACAGCAGACTATACCAACAAAATGTACATTTGAAATTGATAACAAAGTTGATAAAGAAAACATGAACTACAATTCGGAGTGGGAGTTTAATGGATCCGCCCGTGTTTGCAGGACATCGAGCCCCTCTTGATACTTCGGGCCCATTTCAAATCTGGAGCACGGCCGGCGAAAACGAAAAATAAAAAGATGCATACCAAGAAAATACACAATACATGGCTAGGAGTGCTTTTAATGGTTTGTGTCTTTTATATCATATTTTTCGTTCCCAAAAGCTGCCCTACATGGCCCAGGATTAGAATTGGGACCGAAGCATGAATAGTGTTGATTTTCAGGCGAAACATTCGCGAAACCCTCTGTCCACTTACACTTCTCATCGACTGTGTAACAGTGGTTTTACACAGGTACTTGTCACTGGGCTGGCTCATTCCTGAATTAAAGATTAAGAGATGCTGATGATGTCATTGTGTTTAGCTCATACATCAGACTTTCAGGCAACAATACAACCAAGAAATGCCTTAAGTTCTTGGATGAAAGGATGCCCATACTCTGCAACCTATTGATAATATTATCAGTCAGTAGCTTCAAACAGATTGAGTTGTAATTCATTTTTGATGATTGGATTGTGCTGCTTATAAATACATCGCTAACATCTAGACATGATACAGTTATCAAGCTTTTTGATCACAGATGAGAACGTGCCGCTGAAGTAATTCTCTCCCAACATCTTTGAAACAATGTATGGTAGACCTGCACATTCTCTATTCTCTTACTAGATTGTCGACAATTTTACAATGTTCACACTAATGTCTATGAGTTCATTAAAACACAATGGATCTAAATGTTCTGGCGAAGGAAAGAGGGCTGGGGGATCTTTATCCATTTCAGGGGCGAGAAAACTTTCCCAACTACTTCAGGGACGAGAAAACTTTCCCAAATCACCATGTATGCCTTACCCAGACGTATCAGGTAAAATATGATGACTAATTCATAATGCAGTCTGTTGAATAAGTATGATTTATTCGTACTATGTTTTATGAAATGCTAGAAAGACTACTCACGTCTCAGTGAAGTGATAAGAAAATCAGTCGAGTGACATGGGAATACATGCATAACAAAAAGAAAAGCAAACATTATAGGCAGTTTGAAAACACATTAAAGTTTTGCAATTCTAATTAATTTTTGAAACCCCCTTTTGTAATTGTTTGAAAAGTATCGAATTCAAGCATTTTTTTCGAAAGCAATTACATTTTGTTTTCTGCTTTCAGACTCTGTGATAGAATCCAATTACTCATAGAATGCCTTTAGCCCTTGATCAAAGAAAATATCTCTTTGTACCTTCAGTACTGTTGTTCGATGAGTAGCTGTTTGATCATTCGCCATTAGTTTGATACGACCTGCCTTTCAATCATCAAAAAGAATATTGAGGGATTAGTCTGCGTTTCAGGCAAAACATAGCCTATGGGCAGATGTAGGTGTTTGTAAACAAAATGCAAAAGCATTAATTCTTTTTGCCTCAAACTTTATCTGTTAGTAAAAGCAATCTAATGCAGATTTATTGCGTGTAGAAAATTACGCACACTGACGTAGTTACAAGTTGAAAGTGCCAGTTATGTTAGAACCACTTATTCCAGGTACAGCTATAATGCCCAGGTGCTTATCACAGTGACTGCAGAATAATTTGATTCTTGTACCTACTCACCTTTAGTTTATGAGTTTTTATCCCGAGGAATAGGGAAAGTGAGTTCAACATGCAGACCATAAGGAGACATTATGATAGATCCGACAAATGTACTGTAATTTTTATATTTCAAAACGTAATGCTAAGAAATTGTGCTTTACAATTTTATTTTGATTACGTGCTTGATTAACACTTTTTGATTGGTGTGATAAGTGCGCAAAAGATAATCCACATAATTGACGTACTAACATTTGATTTCAAAATGATACATGTTACGTATATTTGCACATATTTCACCAAGCACTGCATAAATATTAAATTCCACGTCTTTGTTTGCAACTCTTAAGCGATTTGAGGATTGCGAGTATTTGTATAAGGTGTCTGTACCTTGGGAATTCTAAACCGTCCACAAATGGTACTACAGACTAAACTGTTACATTCAGTAGAAGCATATGACAAGATCAGGAGCTAAACGAATCGGTGTCATTATGTAACATCAATCTGTAGCTGTCCAAAGATCGCATTTATCCTGTTCATATATTTAGGATTTATGGTATCATTACAACTCTAGCCCTTACACTGTAAAGTCTTGAAATATCATTTTGTCAGAGAAAAATATGATTTTCTACAGTGGCCTGCCCACGTTTGGGTCTGGGCGTACGTTCTACGAATCTAAATGTTCTGGAGAAAGAAAAATGGATGGATGGATGGGAGACTTTCATCCACTTCATTGACGAGAAAACATTCCCAAAATCACAGTCTCATTACAATTGTTGTGTACGCTTTTTCACCAGACTAATCATTGGAGGTGTTATTGACATGCCGTTGAGTTATTTCCCATATGTTGGACTAAACGTTAAAATATTGACAGTATATGATAGATTCGACTAATGTCCTGGTATTTTTATATTTTACATTTTTTACGGAATGCTTATTTCATCTTATTTTATTTTGTCCCTAACATTCTTAATTTGATTACGTGTTTATTTAGCACTCTACAAGCTGTTACAAGATCTCTGAGCTTCTTCATAGATCCTTAACATCCAAGATTGTTCCGTGATGCAGTATATCAGCTTTTTAAAAGGATATGTTCACATCAGATTGTAGCATCATATGTATTGTACTTGTAATCGAACCTCAATCATCTATTATTACCTCGTAATACCTCAATGAACGAATTAAAAAATGAAAATGATTTTGTGAAATCGCCAGAGGTTTTTGCAAACGGACAAATAAAAGTAGCCTTTCATACAAGTTCGCTAAATAAATAAATCAATTACATATAGATTGAAACAACAGCTATGTTGAAACGATTCTATTGAGATGACATATGAAGCAATGGCGGCACAAGCCGTTAGTTGACCTTTAGTCGTTGTGTACCTATATTCCTTATTGAAAAAAAACCCGGGTATTTCAGGAGATCCTCTGTACAAATCATGCTCATTGCAACATCAGTAGTATTGCCAGCATTGCAAACTCGGGAAACTCAAGTGTTTAGAACACTGTTAAAAAAAAAACAACTTTAATGACCGGAGTTGGTCCACGAAGGTTCTAAAACCTGATACAACGGCCTTTGTTGGTAAATATCGGTACCAAGATTAGAAACTTTTATTTATTTACTTATTCTTTGTATCAGGCCCTGTGCACATATACAAAACAACAAGGACAGTATGGAGACATCTACACATGCTGTTAACATTAAAGCACGGAATGTAATAACCTGCATGCAGCAGGCAATAGTAAGGCCAATGCCGGCTCAGTGAGAAAACCTCGGAATGGCATAGCACGTGGATTATGCTATTTCAGTTACAAAGAAAGCCACGAGAACTTCTTTACGCTTTTCCGTGGTATCAGAGTCTCTTAGACGCTTGACAGATGTACCTGTTCCTCTGACTGCATTCCTTATCGTCCCACATATGGCTGCTAGTGCGCTCTGATGACCAGTACTGTACGCACACTTTTGATGGTGACCACCAAGCTGACTTGAGGAAAGAAGATACCTCCGGCTCTCCTGGATGCCATGCCTAACCAAACAAAAGTTATTTTAATGCCAACAAAGCACCGTGGTCCAGTATCATCTTTAATCGGAATGCATCCTTTAAGATAACTCATTTCTAAGATGCAGGACTCAGAATATAAAGAATGAAATATGATATTTCTGAGAAAAGCCAACATTGTTACTGCTATTGGTAGCAGTAACAATAACGGTATTTTATACATTCTAATGCATAACTATTGTTTGATTAATTCAAGCGATTCTCAATGTTCTGCTGATGGTGCTATACCATCTGCCTACTAACACACAATTTTCTTCTACACATTGTATTGCCAATATCCTTTTTTGTACAAGTTCTGAAACTTGATTTTGGTCGAATAAATCTCCGTAAATACTTTATCAATTGCATTGTATCACATCCATGGGAGAACCACTTATTGCCCTTTTAAAGTGATTTTCTATTTATGATTCCCTGATTTTCTGTTTATGATTGCTGATTGTAGATGACCATTATACATATACTTATAGACCAGGGTGTACTGTAGTTCTGAACATACAATGTAGTTTGCCATTATACCAGTATTCTTTCACCGCCTAAGGAGTGAAGTGTAGTAACTTCCATGAAAATGGAGATATAGTTTTGGGCCTGTCTGACTGTGGGTGTTTTCGCAATTTGTGGTCAGCCTAATTTTTAAGAATCTCTAGATGGATTGTACTGACATTCGGTGGGTAGGTCCTGGGAAGAAGACCGTCGAGTTTGGGCCCCCTGGTGTGTGACATTGGTACTACAGCAGAACTACGGGTTTTTGTATCTTTTGTCTTTGACGTGGTATGGTCTTTTTTGGAGGCAGATAGCTTTTATCTATACGCAAAGGCACGTCGTGTGATCAAATTATGGACCAAGAAGCATTATATAATTAATGTCCATCTGTCAGTAACATTTAATGTCAGGATAACAGATGCGGGATTAAGATCATAAAAGGAAAGAAAATCTTGAAAAGGCGAATTCTGTATTTAGGTACCGCTGATTGTGTTTGACTCTATTAAATAACATACCGTGTAGTCATCTTTTATGCGAGACCCGTCTGCCCATACCCAGATTCTACGCGTCTGCCTCAGACCGATCCAGTAGACAAGATCTTTTGAAGACTTAATCATGCTTCTCAGAGCGACGTCTAATTCCTTCGACTTGGGCATGGCTAGTGAGGCCCCGTCTTTTTCACAGGCCGCCTGGGCGTCATTGTAGTTCTTTTTGTCATGATAAACCCGGAAACAATTTTGAGCACGTAGTTGGTAGCCACCTTGGCATGGAGCTGAAACAATCACATAGGAATTTGGTCATTATTTTTTTCTTAATGGACTTCTGCATCTATATTGTATAGCAGCTGTAACCGGCCCTTGGCCTGGCACACCAGTTTAGCAGCAATACAGCGGCAGCTGGTTATGTTACATCAAAAGTTGACAAGGTGCATGATCAATTTTCTGACTTCCAGATTGGTTATGACGTCAGGAAAAATTGCTCTCATGTAAGTCCTGGCAGCTTTTAATATTATAGAAAAAATACCCCTTTCGTTGCTTGCCAACAGTCAAACGATGCTATCCATTGATTTTGAGTACCAATTCTACCGTCTTACACTAAAGGAAAAATAAATCAACACATTAAGATAGTGACTGTACTTGAATGCAACAAAGATGAACACATTTCAATGGATGATAAGACACAAGATCCTCACCTTTGCAAGTGGGTACCTTGTCACTCCAAGTACCATCTGCCCTGCAACTGACGCTTGTCGCACCTACAAGTTTGTACCCATGGTTACAGTAGAATAGCATATATCCTTTGTAGGACTTCGTGTAACCATTGGCTAAAGACCTCAGTGTTGCGCATTGCACAGCTGAAACATGAAATCGAAAAAGATAACAATTATGATTATATGATAGAGAAAACGTATTCACTAGAAATGACAGCTCTGTGGAAGCTCATATCCCATCTTTCTATAGGGATATGAAGCTCGAGCTATTTATCTCATTTTTTCTTTAATTTAAAAAAGTATTTCAATCGAAAACCGTGAAAAACTACTTCACAAACGTATCAAATCATTCCACTATATGGCAATCTATAAATTTTCTTATTAGGTAATCATCTCATCAATTCACTGTATGGCAGTATATAAGTCTCTTATCAGTGAATTAATGGGATACCCCTAGGCCCTAATAGCAATTAATTCACAAAATGAATATGATAAACATTCAAGTCTGGATATGACGTTATCACAAACAACTGTGATAAAAACAAACAGATTTTACGAAAGATTCACTGAAGATACATATTAGTATATGGACAAATACGTGTCTGGTAGGGCTGCATCCTAAATTGTGAGATGTTTGACTTTTAGACTTAAAAAGGTTCTAATATACTCTCTATGAATTGTTGGTTCTAATAATACCACTATATTGGCAGATTCCCCGACCAGAACGTCTGTTATGCAGCGGTTTTTACACTATATGTTGTGTCTTGTAGTATATGGGAACATTTGCTCTGTAATTTCAGCTAATGTAATTAGACTTGAATAACCAACCTTTGCATGTTGGTGATCCTCCACTCCAAGTCCCATCAGACTGACAGGTGAGTGAAGAAGTACCGATCAGCTTGTATCCTGGGTCACACGTGAAGGTGGCCACGTCTCTGTAGGTGTTGGAGCCAGTCACAGCTCCGTGTGCTGGGGGTGTCAGCCTAGTACATGGTATAGCTGTATAGAGATACAAATGGCATCTTAAAGTTCTGAAGCCTTTTAAAGACTTATTAAAGACATGATTAAGGACCTTTTACTGACAGTAATCATCTGGTTGAATCCACTTTGGTTTAGTCTGAAGTGCACATACATAGTGTGATAAATACTATGAATAAATGTGAGGTCAAATAATGTGTGAGGAAGCAAACCCACCGACAATGTTGCTCAACTTGGGCATGGTCTTTCGTTTAAAAAAAACAATCAGGCAACAAGCGAAGCTGGTGTGTTACGCCTAATGGCGGATATACCGGCTTTTTAGATACAGATATAGAACTTGGCTAAGGTCTTTCGTTTTATCATAACACTTATATAGGCAACAAGGTATAATTCATGAAAAACATTTAAAAAATAAGTCTCTTTGGAATTCAAATACCTGAATCTGTTTGATCCTGATCACCAGTTTATATTCCCTCTTTCTGTGCTATATATTGGAGCTACAAAAAGATCAAAGCCTTACGCTTACCTTGGCAAGTAGGAACACTGCCACTCCATGTACCGTCTGCATGGCACCTGATTCCTGTCGCACCTACAAGATTGTACCCACGGTCACAGCTGAAGTACATCACTCCCTGGTAGGAGCGAGAACCACGCATACCACCGTTGACTGGAGGGGGCAGCGTCGGGCATTGTACAACTGAAATACAGATTTTAAACAAAGGACAAAGTTAACACCAAATACCTTTACCTTGGAAATCTTGAACTTAGCATGTAGTACCCAGAACATACAAAAATCATTTACTCTGATGTATTACAAATAGATAGGCATGTATACACTATGTGTTTCAAATCTTTGCTGAATAACCAACCTGTGCATGTTGGTGCTCCTCCACTCCAAGTCCCGTCAGACTGACAGGTGAGTGAAGAAGTACCGACCAGCTTGTATCCTGGGTCACACGTGAAGGTGACCACGTCTCTGTAGGTGTTGGAGCCAGTCATATCTCCGTGTTCTGGGGGTGTCAGCTTGGTACACTGTACAACTGTTCAGAGAAATACAAAATGACATCCTCAAGTTATAATCAACGACATTAACATAATTTCTGAACTTTTTGATTATGACGGAATATTCTGGAAAAAGTGAGGTCAAACATTTTGTGAGGGAGCAAAATTAGCCCTCCGGACACCAGTTTATATACACAGAAGCTACAAAAGATCAAAGCCTTCCATGTACCTTGGCAAGTAGGAACACTGTCACTCCATGTACCGTCTGCCCCGCACCTGAGGCCTCTCGCACCTACAAGATTGTACCCACGGTCACAGGTAAAGTACATCACTCCCTGGTAGGAGCGAGAACCACGCATGTTACCATTAACTGGAGGTGTCAGCGTCGGACATTGTACAACTGAAACGAAGAAAATATAAATATCAAATAATTTCATCAGTGAAGAAACACAGGAAAACCCTAATCTTATGAAATTACGGTATAGCACCCATAATATAAAATAAACATTTTACTCTAAAAAATACAAAATATATAGGCAAGTATACAGTATTTGTTTCATTTATTGGCAATTGACTTCTGCTCTTCTGTAAAATGTACCTGTGCATGTTGATGTTCCTCCACTCCAAGTCCCGCCAGGCTGACAGGTGAGTGAAGAAGTACCGACCAGCTTGTATCCTGGGTCACACGTGAAGGTGGCCACGTCTTTGTAGGAGTTGGAGCCAGTCACAGCTCCGTGTGATGGGGGTCTCAGCTTTGTACACTTTACAGCTGTGCAGAGAAATACAAAATGACATCCTGAAGTTATAAAACATTCGACGATAAGAACATCATTTCTGAACTTTTTGATTGAAAACACAGTACCCATGGTATACAAAATTTATGTACATGTACTCTGATTTCTGTACGAAATATATAGACATGAAATTAACTACTTTATTTCTTATTTTTCTGAATAAAATACCTTCGCATGTTGGTGCTCCTCCACTCCAAGTCCCGTCAGACTGACAGGTGAGTGAAGAAGTGCCGACCAGCTTGTATCCTGGGTCACACGTGAAGGTGGCCACGTCTGTGTAGGAGTTGGAGCCAGTTATGGCCCCATTTGCTGGGGGTGTCAGATTCGAACACTGAAGTATGGTTGTCATCTTTGGAGGAGTGATTGTCACCTGTGACAGTGTAGATGTCACCTTTGGTAGTTCAGTTGGCACCCCTGGCAGTGTGGTTGCTCCCCGTGGCAGTTTAGGTGTTGTAACAACATCATTTTTGGTGGTCTGTTGAGGTAAAACAAATGTAGTTGCTGCTGGTACGCTTCAAGTGCTGACAATGTAAAGTTGCTACTTCTTCTACTTAGATCTTCTACAAAAGATCACATCTTCTTAGAATTTACTTACTTGAGTTGCAGTAATCAGCATAAACTCAGCTGTTGTTGCTGTTCCGACTGAAGGGAGAAACATGTTGGTTGCCAGATGCAGTCCGATTGCAGATGTGTTGCTATTTGTTACAACAACGGCTGGATTTGTCAGAATGACTGGTGGGTAGGCTGTAGTCATGTTTGTAGTTGTCCCAGGCTTAGATTGTGTCCAATTTGCCATCACAAAGGGCTATCAAAAATAGAGGTGAATCACATGCCATATGAAGCGTGATGAGCAAAGTAACATGTGTTATCATTATTCTTTAGGCGAAATGAAATATAAGATGCATACTATTGAGTTATAATGACTGTTGATACAAAACTACAATTGACATTTGGAATCTAATGTAGAAGGCTAACTTTGTGTATGTCAGCTTGTCCTCCCATTGTGGCAGTGAGATGTTGGAAAAAAACACCTCCTGTGCCGAAGAACACGGTCACTACAACAGCGATGATGATGTACACCTTTGAACGGTGAAACGCCATCTTGCAGCTTGTAGAAAACCCACAAATGTTTGTTGTGTCATTTGTATCTGTGGAAAATCAATACATGTCATATTATCGTTTTTAGATTACATAATGTATGTTAATTGCATCTTTTAGACGTTACAAAGATCTACGGAACTAACAAGAGGTTCACGCCTAGCTAATATACTATATATGTATGTATGTATTTACCATTTTTGGACGTCTTTTATCATGTATTTTTCTTCTTCGTTATTATGTGCTTAACCTTATTGAGTTGAGGACTTCAAGCATGGTACGTAAGACGTAAACACGACTATTACATTTGATCCACTCACACTGGTGTATGGAGGGAAATGGGCATTGTTCATCATTTTGTGGATTGAAACAATCAATTAGAAAGCAGCAATCATTTGGCACGTCCATTTTAAATTGCATATGCCAGATAATATTAATTTTGTTCTATCTATGCCTTGAACTGTACCATATACAATGATATGCACCACCTCAAAGAAACTGATAGGATTTATCAAATGATTTCTATTACGTAGTGTTAATTTCAAAACAGTAACCAGGATAAGAATCAACACATCCAGCATACTTATTCATTAGATAATAGAAAAATGCTTCTCACTCCAATGCTCTTTTAAAATTACTTCTAAAGTTAATTTTTGAGGTAATAAGGGTGTATCATCAACTATCCTTACCTTGTCGTAAAGCACCAGGTACATACATTCCATTGTGAAGGACGCCAGGGATGTTGCAGTCTGTAGTTTTGGGGATGGAGTCGTTTGTTCCTGTGTCATCTGGTTGCTGCCGTAGGTTGTTGACATCATCTCTGTCGATATAGTTGTACATGTGGCTGTCCCTGTTGTTACTAGTAGGTTGGTGCTGGCTGTCTGTAGAAGCAAATAGCAAAATGATATAAGAAGCATTCAATACTTCCTGCACATTTGATGGATGGATCCTAATGGCATTCCGCCACCCTATGTTAATGTTATTATTGGTACGGTCCGATGACCTATGATGTCACGAGGTCACCCTCGTGGTATCCCTTGTTCGCCATCTTGCCGTTCCATTGAGATGTCACAATAAAACTCGCCTCCTCATAATCGCGCTCGTTGTGTCTTTGAGTCGTCGCGTACGCGTTATACAGTAAGTAATGATAAGTGATAAGCGGGTAGTTGTGGCCAAAACTAAAGACACGTTTTAATTTGAAAAAAAAACTCCCTTAATAACAATGGACGCTACGTGGGTTCCCTGTCTCACCATGACCCTCTGATCTTTATATTCTGAAAATTGTGTGTGATTGAACAGGATACATTTAGTTTGAGCATATAAAATTGGACTTCTTGGAGGATACACCTGGAAAGCAAGGGGCCAGTCAAATGCGTATGGGGCTAATACTCACCAAATGTGTCAGTAATAGAGTGTATCCTACCTGAAATGACGTCTTGTTTTGGAATTGGTGGCAACGGGCGACGAGCTTTGTTGGGTCCACTCTGGTCCATCTGACACGGCTCTTTTTCTGTTGTGGTCATCGTTGGCAAAGAACCTGAAGGACAAGGGCAGTGGAGGTAATTTAATCATCAATTTGATCAAATCACGAGTTGCTCCGTCTCTTCAACTCAAAAGGTATGTATGACCGAATGGATATCAAACAAAAAGGTTTTTGCTTGATGCAATTAATTGAATTCAGTAGTGAAATTTAAGTCACGTAAAAATGATGGCTTGAGGTAAATTCGTAGGATGCTGAAGAATGATTATGAGGAGCCAAGACTTGTTTTGGTGAAAACGTAGTTGAAACAGGTTGATTTTTATACTAAGCTATTTTTAAAACTTCGTTGTTTTCTCTGATCTGACCTCTTGCCATGACACATCGGATAGATGTTGCATATGTCAGTTAAACTGTTAGGTTTTAGGCAATCATTATGTATAGGAATACGCAATAACTAATAATGTTAGGTGGGTTCCTTGTTCCGCGCGCCATGACCTTACTTCGCTGTTCGTGCATTCGTTAACACACACACTTTTCTGTATATGGAAAGGCACAGTTGTCGCATGGAGATGTTGATGTTATCGTTCTCATTCGTGTTGTTTGCTAGACCAAGTACAGGTGACATTCCTACACAACAAAGCCCTACAAAGATATGTCTGTCTTTCGGATTTAGAAGGATATGTTTTTTTCCTACGAAACATCAACGGTGATCAGTTGTGCAAAGTATCCCAAATATGCACAACTGAAGTCACATCATCTGGCTAGCACCTGTGACCAACTGTCCCAGTTTATAGGACTAATGCTCCAGAGGGCCTGCAAGGTTCCCTTTCTACCGTTTCAACTCCTGAAGTACGCACGCCTGAGGAATCGACGACCAGTATGCACGCCCGTGGGCGGAAGAAAGGTCCTATTACAATTCTTGTGGACTAAACTCACAAGTACACCAACAGTCTCCGCGCTTGTGGCGTCGCCAAAAATTTCTAACGAGAAAAAAAAGCGTAATTGGAAGCCAAACTTATCCTGGCAGAAGTATAATCAAACTGTTAAACAAATTTAAGGCATAGGGGGCTAATACTAGTATCGTAGACCGGAATATAAGAGGAAAGTCTAGTCTACTATATTCATCCATAGCACAGTGTATATCCTACCTTTACAAACGTCCTCCAATGGAATTGGTGGCAACGGGCGATTAGCTTTGTTGTGTCCACTGTTCGCCCTCTGACACGACCCTTTTTTAGTTGTGCTAATCGTCGACAAAGCACCTAGAGCAAGTACAGATACGAATTTTACTAGAATATTGGACAAAGATCTATTTGGGAGGAATGTCTGTAGCTGGAACAGGCACTGTATGAAGATTGGTATGGTTTTATATCATACCATAATCTAGAGATGGGCGAAGCAGTTCAAATGAGCACCACAATTGATGAACTGAAATGTATTCAGTATACCCACATAAAAACTGTATATAGACAAACTTACTGTTATCACAATATTTGTTACAAAAATATCAATCCACTTTGTGGTTGAAATCATATGACAATTCCCAGAACGAAACGTACCTCTGACATCTGCCTGCTGTAATGCACCAGTCGCGTACATCTTGTTGTGAACCAAGCCATCGACTTTCTGGCCCACAGTTTCTGGGAGACTGTCTGCCCCGATACCGGATGGTTGTTCTTCATGTTTGCGTTGTTTACCGGTCTGCCGTAGCTTGTTGATCTCATCTTTGTCTATGTAATGGTACGTGTGGGTGCCAGCATATTCTGAGTCCACACTGCTAGCAGGGGGCGTGAACTCTGTACCTGTGAAAAGTTCCAAAAAAGTCTTATTAAACAGGAAACACTTAGTACGAGTAGAGTCGAATCCAAGTCAACGAGAGGGGTTTTAAATGATATTTGTAATGATTTTGCATTATCTTGAATAAAATAATATCTAAGTGACAATATTTTTAAAGTTTTCAAAAAGACTGAATATGAAATTTGAATTATTCGAATTCAACTACATAGTTTGGAAACATTTTGAAAGTGACTGCACAAAAATCTCTTTATTTACAATAATTTCTAAATTTCTATGTAATTCATTCACTTTTAGAAGTATTGACAAATAAGGTAAAAATTGTAACAAATGGTGCTAATCTGTCTCTTCTGTCTGCTTCTGTACATCTTAAGATTTCACTGCAGGACACTGGTGGGTCCTTTGTGGAGAGTCGTCAATGCATTACACCCAAAGAATTCTTCCCTATACACAAGGACGTGTGAATTACTTTCTGCCCATACCACTGACTCATTTATATTAATGTTACAAATAATAATGCTAAGGTATGGTAAAAAAGGTAAATAATGGTAGAATGCTGTTACAAATATTTTCAAACTGTTAGATATAGCATATTCCACATCATGAATTTTTATAAAGTTTTAGCCTTAAACCGGGGAAATATTTATAATGTTGACGTCATAATTCAAAATATTTCCAAAGTATTAACTCTCTTACACAAATAATTACAATAATTTGAATACATTTGTAAATGATGACAATAACAACCATCTCGAAATAGCCTCTATATCAGTTTCTCACATGTTGATGGGGTGGAGGTCACGGCGCGGGCACATTTGTAGTAGGTCGTCGTGCAATTTTGTTTTCGTAGAATGTTTAAACAAGCTGTGACAAAACCTAGTTGAACCATCGACAAGAATCTAACACATCCTTTTCCGTAACACGCTTGATTTTGCAGGACCCAAGCACGATCATATCCCAATTAAGAATGCCCTTAGGTTGCGATCGTGCGACGGTTGCACGGCGCAAAGTATATGACCTGACTCGACCGGTAGGCCTGATTGGGATTACCAAACGTTCGAAGTTAAAATGGCAGAAATATTATAGATTAATCGGACAGAAATAATATTTTCATCAAATGTATCAGTAGTAGAATGTATCCTACCTGTAGTGACGTCTTGGAATGGAAGTGGTGGCAACGGGCGACGAGCTTTGTTGTGTCCACTTTGCGCCATCTCATGCGGCTCTTTTCCGTTGTGCTCATCGTCAGCAAAACAACGTAAGGGCAAGGACTATGGAGGTCGCGTGATCCATACACGAGCTGCGCAGTCTCTTCAACTCAAAATGTTATGTATTACCAAATGGATATCAAACAAAGGGTTTTTGCTTTGAATAATTGAGTTTAAATTCTGCGGTGAAAAGACACATATGGCTGTGGCTTGAAATAAGTTCTTAAAACGCTGAAAAACGATTATGAGAGACTGACACTATTCTGGTATAACAACACCTGAAACATGTAGCTGTTGATATTTATACCAAGCGTTGGTAAATCAAATATATACGTCTTACAGAGAATATTCAGGTAAAACATGATGACTAATATATAATACGATTTGCAATGCAATCAACAAAGGGAATACAATGTGATTAGTCTGTGTTACAGGGAGAAACATCGCCCACTGGTAGATGTGGGTGTTTGTAAAAACATCGTAAAAATGTGCTTATTAATTTTTTGGTTGGGCTGAAATTCTCTTTGAAGAAATCAATGCATTTGCAACGATATCAAAGCACAAAATCCATCTATTGTCATGGTAGATAGGAGTCATCATTCTCTGTTATTGCCATGCCAGTAATGCTGAAATGTGATGTAGACATGCCTCGGTGCTTCAGGGCAGAAATTGAGATGCCGGCATTTCCCCATTTCTATGCAATATGCCCAACTTCACGTGTGCCGAATGTTGTGCGTTTATAAAATCTGTAAAATTGGGTTGAGTTTTCTATTTTCTATTCTGATGATACAATCCTCTGCAAATGTTTTTAGTCAAGTCAAAATAGCGCTAAATTCTACAATAAGGAATTTGACGTCGTTGGGAATGTACCTCTCATGTTCGAACAACCTATTAGACTTACAGCTGATAGCCTTATGCGTATCATTATTAATAACTGTTCAATTTCATTTATTTTTGCCTTTGGCGAACCGTTTCTCAAGAAGTACGGAAAAGTGTTGAACTTGTAGATCACAAGGAAACGAAACATATCAACACATTGATAGATCCGACGAATGCTCTGGTATTTTGACATTTTATTACGAAATGCTAAATTCTTTGTCCTTATAATTTTCACTTTGAATAACACTGCTTGAATAACACTTTTTAAAGTGATATTATAATGATAATTACACAGCATGATATGATAATAAATAGTCATGATGATAGTTACGTAATATCACACATGATTTATTAAAATTTATTGTAACACAAGTACATGTTACAAACATGACCATGTCATCTTCTATTAAGCACTGATCGTTTAGATTTTGGAGGTTGTAAAAAAAAAGTATTTCACGTCAGTGCTGGTAACGCTTCAGCAAATTGTGTGGATTTCGTGTGTATGACCTCTAAATGTTACTTGTGATATATCATCTTGTTTATAGTGGCCTGGGGCATAGGCAAATCTAACACGTCCACAAATAGTACCGCAGTAGGACATAAGGTAATTTAGTATGACTATAGGAACAAGAAGAATCAGTGTTATTAAATGACAATAATATATCAAGACATTAAATTTATGCTGTTTTTCTTTAGAGTTTACTGTTACAACTTACAGCAACTAGCCTTTATAATGTATAGTATTTGACATTATTCATTTCCCTACAATGGCTTGTATACGTTTGTTTTGGGCGTACATTCTTATGAATTTTAATGCTCTGGAGAAAGAACGAGAGAAAACGTTCCCAAATCACAGTCTCATTATAATTGTTGTGTACGCTTTTTAACTAATCATTGGAAGGTGTAATTGACATGCCAACGTTCAGTCGACTCCCTTAAGTAATGGAATTAACACTAAAACATCCATAGCACATAATAGATTCGAATAAAGTCCTGGTGTTTTTATATTCTATTACGTAAAGCTAATTTCATATTCATATTCTTACTTTGGTTACGTGCTTGCTTAATGCTCTATAAGCTGTTACAATATCTCTGAGCTTCTCCATAGATCATTAACATCCAAGATTGTTCCGTGAAGCTGTATAACAGCTTTTTTTAATGAATATTTTCACATTTACTTGTAGCACCATATGTATAGTACGTGTAAGCGAACCTTAATCATTTGCCTCACTGAATACATGAAACGTGCATGTAGCAACAGACTGAGTCTGCAGGAAGAAATGATGGTTTACTCTTTTTCCAGATTGGTGTCATGTAAATCTTTCCGAAGAAAAACCGCAACGAATAAAGGTCAACTAGCGTTCTCATTCATGAGTTTTTTCTTCCCATAGGCTTCCATGTTATATTGCGTGCTTTACATCGGCGCCTTAAGCTTCGTAATGAGATTAAAGGAAATGAACCAATGTCATTCATTCTATGTTGAGCACATTTACCCTTCATTATATGCATGTTAAAAATTGCCAACAAATTTACTATACATGCAATCTCTGTTTATGGCAATTACAATCTCCGTATCAAGCTTACAAACAACCTCTTAGCCCGTACATTCTAAAGTGCTGCAGAACAATTCTCGCTTTTTCCAAAAACTCGAGAAAGACTTTTCACGCTGTTCCGTGGAATGGAGAAGCCTGACAGATGTACCTGTTGCTGTTGTAGCATTCATAATCGTCCCACATATGGGTACCAGGGGACTTTGACCAGTACTGTACGCACTGTTGGGATATTGACCACCATGCTGACTCGGTAGAAGAATGTGACTTTGGCTCTCCTGGGTTCCATCCCTAACAGAATGTCAAGAACTGAGAAACATGACCCAATTATCTTTAATCTGAGTGCACATTTCTCTGCAATCCATTTCCAAGATGCAGTACTCAGAATATCACTCCAATATTTCTGAGACATAACAACATAAATACCAGTAGCAGAAACAATGCAGGTGATGACTATTACGCAAAACTGTCTTATTGTTGTGTTTGTGTCTGCCTCTCTGTGTGCTTTTGTGTTTCAGCATATTTGTGGGCAGTATAACGTAAGAACCTCTAAATGGATTGTGATATTTGGTGTGTGGGTAGGTGTTGGGAAGACGTCAATGTCAATTTTGGGCCGCCTGGCAGTTTTCTTTTGTACTGCAGCAGAATTTTGAAGTGCCATAATTCCTCAGTAGTAAATGATGGGAATGTCATACTTGTGACATGTGGAAGCTACTGAAATGCAGGGCTCTGCATACATCATGTAAATTGGAAGTCATTTGCATAATTTATGATAAAATTGGAACATTGATTTTGCCAACAGAAAGGCTTTTCTCACATGATGGAGATATGATTGATGAAATCTAAGTTTCCGAAATTCTAGTGTTGAGTGTAGATGACCGTAAATGTATGTACTACAAGTTGTGTTGTAGCTGTGAACATGGTACCATGATACCAACTGTACCTTCATTGCCTTAACCTCCTACGGAGTTATGTATTGTTTTTATTGTGTTTGTCCGTTAGGGTAGTTATACACAAAGGCACGTAGCGTGACAAAAAACAATGATCAAAGGACAGTATATGATATTAATGTGTCAACAGAGTAAGGTCATCAAGGAAAGACAACATTGAAGAGGGTAAATTCTGCTTTTAGGGAATAATGATTGAGATGACTCCAAACCAACAGCACACAGTTCGTGTTAACATACCTTGTAGTCATCCTTTTTTATGTGAGACCCGTCAGCCCATTGCCAGGTTGTTCTGAAGGGACCGCCTTGTTTCAAACCGATCCAGTAGTCATTATGTTTTGGAAAAGCCTTAAGAAGGTTTCTCAGAGCGACATCCAGTTCCCTAGTTTTGGGCATGGCCAGTACGGCTCCGTCTTTCTCACAGACCGCCTGGGCGCCATTGTAGTTCATTTTGTTATGATAAACCCGGAAACAACTATGGGCAATCAGTTGGTAGCCATATTTGCATTCAGCTGAAACAGTCACATAGAACTTTGGTCATAATTTATTCTTATTTGACATGGATTACAAAATGTTTGGCTTAACCCCACAGTAGAAGTTCATTCATTCTATCAAAGCTCATATGCCACATTTCTTTGGGATATAATATATTCACAAACAGAGTCACAGATAAGAGTATATAAACCAAATTATGTGTCAGGTACCGTAGGGCTGCATCCTAAATTCTGGGACGTTCTACTTTTAGGCCTGAAAAAGGTATGATTTATTCTCTACGAATTGTGGGTTCTAATTATACTACTATGTTGGTAAATTCCCGGGCCAGAGTGTCTGTCAGACAGCAGTTATAACATTATATGTTGTATTTGGTGACATATGCATGGGAACAGGCGAGCTATTTGGTCTGTAATTTCAGCTAATGTAATTAAATCTGTATAACCTACCTTCGCATGTTGGTGATCCTCCACTCCAAGTCCCGTCAGACTGACAGGTGAGTGTAGAAGTACCGACCAGCTTGTATCCCGGGTCACACGTGAAGGTGACCACGTCTCTGTAGGTGTTGGAGCCAGTCACGGCACCTTGTGCTGGGGGTCTCAGTCTGGCGCATCGTACAGCTGTATAGAGATACAAATGACATCATCAAGTTATGAAGCCTTTCAAAGGCATTTACATTATTTCTGAACATTTTACGGACAGAAATCATCTGGTTTAGTCTCAAATTCTCATCAGATAATCAGATGAATACTTTGTACAACTCTGGAAAATGTGAGGTCAAACGATGTGTAGAGGAAGTTATTAGAAATATGTTTTTTAGAATCCAAATGCCGGAATCCGTTTGATCACTTCTTCCTTACATCATAAGCTATCTGCCACCACACAATCAATACCATAGCACGTCCAGGTCAAAAGATACAAAAAACGGAAGTTCTGCTGCATTACCAAGGCCAGTTACTCTGATATACACGAAATAGATAGGCATGTAAATATTACCTGTGCATGTTGGTGATCCTCCACTCCAAGTCCCGTCAGACTGACAGGTGAGTGAAGAAGTACCGACCAGCTTGTATCCTGGGTCACATGTGAAGGTGGCCACGTCTCTGTAGGAGTTGGAGCCAGTCACAGTACCGTGTGATGGGGGTGTCAGCTTAGAACACTGCAGTACGGTTGTCATCTTTGGAGGCGAGGTTGTCACTTGTGGCTGTGTTGATGTAACTTGTGGCAGTGTAGTTGTCCTCTGTGGCAGTGCAGTTGTCCTCTGTGGCAGTGTAGTTGTCCTCTGTGGCAGTGTAGTTGTCACCTGTGGCAGTGTAGTTGTTGCCTGTGGCAGTGTGGCTGTCACCTGTTGCAGTGTGGTTGTCATCTGTGACAGTGCAGTTGTCGCTTGTGGCAGTGTAGTTTTCGCCTGTGGCAGTGTAGTTGTCACCTGTAGCAGTGAAGTTGTCATCTGTGGCAGTGTAGTTGTCGCCTGTGGCAGTGTGGCTGTCACCTGTTGCAGTGTGGTTGTCATCTGTGACAGTGTGGTTGTCGCCTGTGGCAGTGTGGTTGTCACCTGTTGCAGTGTAGTTGTCACCTGTGGCAGTGTAGTTGTCACCTGTGGCAGTGTGGTTGTCATCTGTGACAGTGTGGTTGTCGCCTGTGGCAGTGTGGTTGTCACCTGTTGCAGTGTAGTTGTCACCTGTGGCAGTGTAGTTGTCACCTGTGGCAGTGTAGTTGTCATCTGTGACAGTGTGGTTGTCGCCTGTGGCAGTGTGGTTGTCACCTGTTGCAGTGTGGTTGTCACCTGTGGCAGTGTGGTTGTCACCTGTGGCTGTGTAGTTGTCGCCTGTGGCAGTGTAGTTGTCACCTGTGGCAGTGTGGTTGTCACCTGTGACGGTGTAGATGTCCTCTTTGGTGGTTCAATTGTCACCCCTAGCAACACAGTTGTCACCTGTGGCAGTTTAGTTGTTACAACATCATGACTGGTGGTCTGTTGACAGAGGTAAACCAAATGTGATAATGATGCTGGTATACTTGAAAACAGAACATAATCTGAAGGTACTACGTCTCTACTTACTCAAAGATACAAAATGATGTTTATACATGTACTTAGATTTTACTTACTTGAGTTGCAGTAATCAGCATGAACTCAGATGTTGTTGCTGTTCCGATTGAAGGAGGAAACATGCTGGTTGCCAGATGGAGTCTGGTTGCAGATGTGTGGGTATTTGTTACACCAACGGCTGGATTTGTCAGAGTGACTGGGTTGTAGGTTGCAGTCACGTTGGTAGTTGTTCCAGGCTTCGGTGGTGTCCAATTGGCCATCACAAAGGGCTATCAAGAATAGAGGCAAGTCGCATTTTATTTGAAGCGTGATTATTAATGATGAGCAAAGTAACATGTGTTATTATCATTATTATTTAGGCCATATTGATATATGACATATTTTCCTGGTTGTGAGTCCCTTTAAAGTTACTGTAATGATCTAAGCAAGAGGGCTGGACAAGCTGGATTATGATTTGGAGTACTATTCTCATCCTTGTCATTATTTATTTACCATTTTTATCATTATCGTTATTATTTTCATTATCATCATCATCATTATACATTGTACGTTATTTTTTTGCTTGTATACCACTGTATGTACATGCATGGCTTATTTGATTTTATTTGCAATATATTTTATATTTTTTTGTTTTATACTGCAAAGCAGTGTCAATCACTAAGCTGGGCAACCCTGGATAAAGATGACAGAAAATGAATAAATCTGAATATATTAACTGCCTGCATGAATCAATCTGAAATAAACTTTCCTACAAAATTTGTATTATTGTAAAGAATCAAAATTAAACAATAGCCTTCCTTTCTAAGATAGATCTTCATTTTTTGAACAGCATTTGTTACTTGGGTAGAGAAGATCATTAACTGATATACATTATGCAAATGAGGTCATTATTTGCATAATCAATGAGAAACCTTTTCAATACGTCAGCTGTCAAGGTTGACATTATTTGACGAAGGTATGAGGTCCTGGATCTCTAGTTTGTACATCTGAGAACCAACAGCATACATTTGTTTGATGTTATGATGTTATTTGCTTGAAATGTAAAAGTTCTGAAAGTTTCATCAATTTCAATGACTTGTCTCACAAATTCTTATACTTATATTTAAGATATATTAGATGATTTTGACTGTGGATACAAAACTAACATCACGAATGACTTTTTGAATGTAATGTTGAATACTAACCGTGTGTATGTCAGCTTGTCCTCCTGGTGCGGCTGTGAGATGAACGATGATACCAGCTCCTGTGCCTAGAAAGACAACCGCTGCAATAGCGATGATGATGACAAGACGGGAACGGTCAAAAACCACCTTGCAGCGTGAAGAGAACCCACAAATACTTGCCGTATCATTTGTATCTGTGAAGATCAGTATATTTCATATTAAATCTTTCAAATATATCATTTATGTTGATTGATGCTATCAAACTTTGCAATGATTAACAGGACTAAGAAGAGATTCTGCTTTCAGAATTTCACTGGTAGACCTATATGTATACATGTATACATTGTTAAGCATCAACTATTTGGGTTGTCCTTTATCGTATCTACATGTTATGAAATAATGTTAAACCTTTCCTACTTTTTAATGTTAATGGCGAGGCATGGGCATTGTTTAACATTTCGTGAATTGAAACATCAATTAAAAAGCAGCAATTGTTTGTCACGTCCATTTTGAATTGCATATGCACTTTGTTTTCAAGATGCTTTCTACCATATACAATGATATACATCGCCTCAAGGAAACTACTGACATATCAAATGATTTCTATTAGGTATTTTATTGTTTAAACTGTAACCATACATCTTCATGTATTTCGATACAATTCAATGCATCCAGCATACTTAACACAAAACGTTCATTAGATAAACCGCATGTATTGACTCTCATTCCAATGCTATTCAAAAACTACTAAACCGCACTTTATTTGGTAATAATAAATATCACTAAAGGGTGTATCATTAGCTGTCTTTACCTTGTCGTAAGGCACCAGGTACATATATCCCGTTGTAAACAAGGCCAGAAATGTTACAATCTGTAGTTTTGGGGAGTGAGTCGTCTGTCCCTTTGTCAGCTGGTTGCTGCCGTAGGTTGTTGACGTCATCCTTGTCGATAAAGATGTACATGTGGCTGTCTCTATTGTCATGAATGTCTGAAGAAGCAAACAGCAGAAATAAAATAAGGAGCATACAACAATACGCCCTGCACATTTGGTGATTGGAGTGGAGGTTACGGCGCCGTTACATTCGAATTCGTCGTAGGTTGTCTTGCGATTTTGATTTCGTATAATTTTTTTAACAAGCTGTGACAATACCAAATTAAACGACGCAAGTATCTTAAGTCTTTTCCATAACAAGGCAGCTGAATTTTGCATGCAGGACACAAGAACGATTATCCCCAAAACGGCCTTAGGTTGCGATCGTGCGACTATTGCACGACATATGTGACGTCTTGGAGATCAATTGTCTCGACCGAGAGGCCTGGTAAAGAGTGAAGTTACCCAAAGTTTGAAATACAATGGCAGAAATTTCAAATATTTATCTTGGCAGAAAAATAATTGAATAATTCCACAAAACAAATGCGTATGTGGTGAATATAGTCGACTGGACTATACAAGAGATAGCCCAGTCTTTTATATTCATCAAATGTATCAGTAGTAGAGTCTATTCTACCTGTGGTGACGTCTTGGCTTGGAAGTGACGGCAACGGGCGACGAGCTTTGTTGGGTCCACTCTGCGCCATCTGGAGCGGCTCTTTTTTCGTTGTGCTTATCGTTGGCGAAGAAACTGAAGGACAAGGACAGTGGATGTCATGTGATCAAATCACGAGTTGTGCAATCTCTTCAACTAAAAATGTATGTATGACCGACTGGATATCAAAGAAAACGTTTTTTTCGTGATGCAATTTACTAAATTCAGTGGTTAAATGCTCATCCGACCGATACATTTTTGGGACTTATCTATGACCGTATGGGTTTCAAACGGACCCCATACTGTTTTGCTCATAAATATCTTATCATTATATATGCAGACAATGAGGAGAACCCCATTTTGCTGTAGAAATCTTTAACTTCCTTTATTTCAACAATCTTGTGTCTTATTATTTTACAAAACAATTTTTGCTGTAAAACACTGATAGCATAAACGTGTTATTGAACAAGGATCCAGGACAGTTAGAACATACGTAAAAGATAAAGAATTTATAATGTGTCTGAGTCATAGTCCACCTAAACACACAGTCACGTTCTTATAGCTTTGTCAATTTTCTTCTTTTTCGCTTAGCTCTTTTTGTAATGGCTCTTTTTGAGTATAGATAGATAAGTATGATATATCCTACCTGTAGTGGCGTCTGGATAAGGAACTGGTGGCAACGGGCGACGAGCTTTGTTGCCCCCACTGTCTGCCATCTGACGCGGCTCTTTTTCTGTTGTGCTCATCGTCGGCCAAGCAACGATGACAAGAATAATGGAGGTCGTGTGATCAATATACACGAGTTGCGCAGTCTCTACAACTCAAAATGTTATGTATTACCGACTGTATGAAATACGTTTTTGCTTTGTACATTTAATTGAATCAGTGGCGAAAAGCCACGTGAATGTGGCTTGAAAGAAATTCTTAAAAGGATGACGAATGATTATGAGATACCGACACTATATACATATAATTCTGGTAAAACAATAACTGAAACTGGGAACCGTTGATATCTATACTAAGCGTTGGCAAAGCCAATATCTACGTCTTCAATATCTACCTAGACAAGACAGAGTGATTGGTCTGCGTTGCAGGCAGAATCATCGCCCACGTGCACTGGTAAATGATTTTTTTTTTTAAACATCGTAAACAAGAAAGGTAATAAAAGTATTGCCATGGCGACGATTGCAAGTTTTTGGAATACTGGATGGTTTTCTCCTTTTTACATATGATCATATCTTGCACTACTTGTTGTTTTAGCATTGTTGGGCATTCTCTTTATACTCAAACAACTAAGGTGGAAATACTTTCCTTGATCACATTCAGCATTGTGACATTCCAGGAGCTTCTCTCCCTGAGATGGCTATGTATTGCACAGACATATAGTGGTGCAAAGCAAGGCACTTCCTTTTTGGCTTCTTGCCTGCTTGTCTTAACTCTGGTACCCGGCTACAGTGTGGACAGTACCAGGTATTTCTCAAAGAAACCCCATCAATTCCATACATTCATTCCATTCATCATATTTGCAAAGCCCCGTGACGTCACGTGAAAGCCGAGAGTGGCATGTCGGAATGGTTATACCACAGCACATACGCGGATTCACCGGAAGTACAACCAAACAAAAAACATAATATAACTGTTTGGCGCACTCCTGAAGCGTCGCCAAAAATTTATTGTTTTGTTTATTTTTCTATTGTGGATATCATACAATTGTCTGCAAATATTTTAAGACATGTCAAAATAGCTCTAAATTCTACAATAACAAATTTGTCGTAGTTGGGAATGTACCCTTTATGTTCGAACTTTCTATATATTAGCGTTACAGCTGATGCCCAGGTGATTATCATACAATGTGGTCACTGTTAAATTTGATTTTTTTTGTTGCCTTTAGTGAACCAATTCCCGAGAAGTACGGAAAAGACTTCAACTTGTAGATCGCGAGGAATAAAAACATATATAACACATTGACGAATGTACTGGTATTATCACATTTTATTACGAAATGCTAATTATATGTGCATTTTCTTGATGTAAGCTTTTATATGTCATCTTGTTAATAACGGCGTGTTTGGTGTATAAGCACTACAATATTACATAAGATAATTTATAATAAGTATAAGAGCAAAAAATAATGTGTTATTATGACATTCATCTGTCAAATCATCACATTTATCCTGTTCCTACATTTAGGTTTTATAAGTACTACATGTTTTACAAGACACAGCAACCAGCCCATATACTGTGGAGTCTTCAAATGTAATTTCGTCTGAAAAAAGAAAGATAATTTCCAACAGTGGCCTGCCAACATTTGAGTCTGGGCGTACATTCCTACGAATGTTTTGGAAAAAGGAAAATAGCTGAGTGACGTTTTCATCGACTTCAGTGACGAGACAACCTTCGCAAATCACAGTGTCATAACAATAGTTGTGTACGCTTTTTAACCCAACTAATCATTGGAAGGTGGTATCAACATGCCAACCTCGAGTCGATTCCCTTATGTTAAACTAAACGCTAAAAACTTTATAGCATATAATAGATTCGACTAATGTCCTGATATTTCATTACGTAATGTTTTTTTGTACTCATATGCTTAACATTCTTACTTTGATTACTTGTTTGCTTAGCACTCTACAAGCTGTTACAAGATCTCTGAGCCTCTTCATACATCATTAACACATACTACAAAATTGTTCCGTGATGCTGAATAACAGCTTTTTTAAAGAACACGTTTACATTGAATTGCAGCATCATATATGTTGTACTGAATAGTCTTGTAATCGAACCTCAATCACTTGCCTCGCATAACCTCACTGAACGAATAAAATAAATTAAAGGTGCATGTAGCAAGAGACTGCGTCCAAAAACTTTGAAAATGATATTGCGAACTCGCCATAAGCTTTAGTAAACGGACAAATAAACGTTGCCTCTCATACATGTCTTTGCTAAATGAAGTGATTCGATATAGACTGAAACAACAGCTATGTTGAAACAATTCTATTGAGATGACATATGAAGCAATGGCGGTACATGCAATGCAACGTTAGTTAACCTTTAGTCGTTGCGTACCTATATTCGTTGTTTTTAACAACGGTGTATTGAGGAGATCCTCGGTGAAAATGAAAATTATGCAAATTGCAACATCAGTAATACCACCAGCATTGCAAACTTGAGAAATTCTAAAACACAGATACGGTTCCCCGGATGAGATAAATGTTACATCCGCTCAAAATAATTATTCATAGGACAACTGAATGACATTTGTTTTGCTGACCCGCAACGGGACTCAAAGTGTGATAAATCATCAAGAAATTACTTTTTGTTGCCACGACGCTGTGACGCACTTTGGAATCGAACGGCCGCCATTTTATCTCAGTTCTGGGTTCCATCCCAAAAAGTTTAACCTTTGACACGAAAATGTCGAGGGAAGGGCGCGTGCAGGATACTTGTAGATTGCTGAACTACAAACTGAGGATTATTTGTATCGCAATAGCTGTTGTATGCCGTTAACGTCCCGATAATTATTGCATAAGTTTCAGGGGAAGTCATGGCGCAAGGATCGACTTTATGTGCCACGTTCTACTGACACAATAACCATACATGTATTTTGCTACTAAAACGCAGTTTAACGCTTGCCACTTGGTACTTCATCATCGTCATCTTGCGTCCGGATTTAGTGTTAATATTACTTGGTACTTAGATGACTTGTTTTGTTGTGATTTTTATCTGTTTTGTAAGATTGTTTTTTTGAACACTCTCTTCAAGCCAAGAATGGAACAACAGCTGCTGTAAAAGGGTAGTTATCAGTCAATAATCTGGGTAATTATGACGAGTTTTCTCACAACAGATAAAGAACCTTCCTAGAACGCGGTCGTTCTCAATCTCAACGCAACACCGCGGTGATTTCCAATTGAATTATCTTTGTATCAGCAGGACTAGTGAGAAAATATATATCAGGTATAGTATTATACGTGGCAAATTTAATCTAAAATATCGTCATGCAACAGAACTAATGGTTTACTCTTTTACCAGATTCGTGTCACTTGTATTAGCAAAACGCAACTAATAAAAGTCAACTAGTGATGTAAAAGTAGGTAAATGCATATGCAGGCATTCTCCGTGAAACGTCATGCTTCACACAAAAAATTCACTAAAACTGGCACTTTTAATGTGATACTGTTTGCATCCATGCAGTTGCTGAGTTGGCCCAATTGAGGTTCTAGAACCTGATATAACCTCTTTGTTTGGTCCATCTCGGTCTCAAGCTCGCCAACAATGTTTAACGTCTGAAATATCAAACCGCTTTGTGTTTTTCCGTGGTATCAGACCCTTAGAAGCTTGACAGATGTACTTCTTCTTCTGATCGCATTCAACATCGTCCCACATGTGGGTACCAGTGGGTTCTGACCAGTACTGTACACACATTTGGGGTCTTATCCACCAGTTTGAATCCACGAAAGAAGGTACCACCGGCTCTCCTGGATTCCATCCCTAACCAAAAAAGAAGTTATTTCATTGTCAACGAAGCAAAATGGTCCAACCATCTTTAATCTTAATGTATACTTTAACATAGCTCATTTCAAAAATGCAGTGCTCAGAATAAAAAGAATGACTATGTGATTTCTGAGAAAAGCCAAAAAAAGATTATAACTATTAAGAGGAAAACAGATTTATTTGATATTATTATTACTAGTAGAGTTATAACAGCACAAGATAATACATTCTAGCAGACTGACGTTAAGAAAAGAATATCTTTATCATTTCGGATAGATTAACAAGGAATAACAATTATGACGTCTATTTTCGCCATTTTGCCAACAGCTATTTTTCATATTTTAAAAGAATCGCAATTGCAGGCGGCAAATTGCGCCTGTTTGCAACACTTTTCGACTGCCTGGCATAATTTGGTGCTGTCTAGTGGGACACACGCTTAATATTATGTAATTTGACAATTTATTGCTCTGAAACCTTTTTCTGTCTGTATTCAATGGTTAGTTCCAATAGTTAGGTTTTTAGACGTTTCAATGCATAACTATTGTCTACTGTGCCTGCCTAAGTGCCCTTGCCAGCAACCCTAAATCTTCTGCTGATGGTGCTATACCATCTGCCTTCTAACACACAATCTTACCATTTCTTCTATACATTACATTATTAATATACACTTAATACAAAATGTCCTGAAACTTTTTTTCTGATTTCCTGCGTGGGGTGCAACCCCCCCCCCCCCAAAGAATTGCCTACGTCAAATGCCAGAAACAGAGCAAGATCAGAAAAGTAAGGAAAGAAAAACTTGTAGATGGCTGTAGTTGAGATTCACGGTTAGTCTTCTCAATGACTTCCTTAACCAACAGCACAACGTTAACATACCTTGTAGCTATTATCTTTTATGCAAGACCCGTCTGGCCAATGCCAGCTTCTGACAGGGACTTGCTTCAGGCCGATCCAGTAGTCATTATCCTTTTTATCCTTGATCAGGTTTCTCAAAGCGACGTCCAATTGTCTGGTCTTGGGCATGGCTAGTGTGGCTCCGTCTTTCTCACAGGCCGCCTGGGCGTCATTGTAGCTCTTTTTGTCATGATAAGCCCGGAAACAACTATGTGCAATCAGTTGGTAGCCACCTTTGCATTGAACTGAAACAATCATATGGGAATTTTGGTCATCATTTATTCTTATTGGACTCCTGCACCTGTATCGTATAGCCGCTATAACTGATCTTTGGCATAACACACAGGTTTTGTTACAACGGATGGCCTGTGGACGTCATACCTAATATTTTGGTATCCCGAATAGAGAAGTGGAAAAGATGATTATCGCAGCGATTTTTTTCACAAAGATTGGAGACTTTTTTTTTTACTTGTAGAGTTGATAAAGTGATCAACTGTCTGACTTAACAGATTGGTCATGCCGCTAGAAAAAAGGGAGACGTCCTGACAGCTTTCAATATCATAGAGAACAAGAGTTCGGAGACCTCATATCTCCATGAACTATTTTGATCATGCAAATATATTTACATAATCTATGTTTGGTCATGTACACCTTTAGCTAACGTACATGCACATGTAGTAATATTGACAGTCCAATCATCTACCACTTAAATGGATTATGGCGCTTTTGCATTAATTATGCAGATTGGGAATTTATTTGCATAATTGGTTTCTGTTAATGTTTCACCTGCCATTAATTACTAATGTTACATGTATTCGAGTCATTTAATGGAAAACACTGCAAGTTAGATTTTCTTCATTAACTATGCAAAGTAATGCCGAATGTACATAATTTACATCTCATTATGTACATCTCTGTCTAAACTACTTGCATACCAAATATCGCGGAAATCCGTCGTTCCTTTGTTCGGTTATTCGCCTTGTAAATCTATATCTTCACTTTTTATGGGGATAAAAAATCATGGACCAGGTACAACCACTGGCTTTTATTTACGCTTAAACGTTAAGATCTTACCATTACAGATTGGCACGTCACAATAGTCCCATCTCGTGCGAGGGTCTGTGGTGTAGCACCAAGCTCCGCTTGAGCCGTCCGGATTCCTGCAGTAGTTCTGCTCCAGTCCGGATGATGGATACTTAGCAGCTGTCCTGTCGTGTGTATGAGGTGTCTGACTGTCCCAGCGTTGACACGTCAGGCCTGTTCTGGTCACAGAGAGTTTTCCTCGGAAGGATGTCGCTTTTTCCTCATAACATTCCTCTGATCCAGATGAACGAGAAAGAAAGAAGTATTGTGAATCATACAGGGGGATGCTAACTAGGGAGATGGAGGATCTATAACGTAGAGAAAAAAAGACTAAAAGAAATGAGAGCCAGCCGATCAATTATTTCCACATGAATACAACCAGCAAAAATGTTGTGTTTCCGGTTTCCCGACCGACCCGAGAACAAATTTGCCAACCCAAGCCTTTTTGGGGTCAACTACTGGCAATTGACATAAAATTGAGATCTGAGTGATCCTCATTTATGTTGCAATGGAAAATTGTAGCTGTACACTGTACAGTTGCATGTAAAACGTTTCACACACCTCTCACATTTTGAAAATCTGGCAAAGTGAGAAACATTTCAACTGTAGATTATTACTTAATCATAAAAACTATGAACAGACAGTTATTACAATTCATAACCAGGGCAAATGTAGAGATTCCGTTCATATCATAGTACATCCAAAATTTAAACGTACACACAACAAGAGTACGGAGACCTCATGAATATCTCCATGAAATGTTCTAATTATGCAAATGACTCCCACAATTACATAATTTATGCTTGGTCAAATCCCTTTAAGGACATTACATCATTTATGTGGGGTTTTTTCCAACAGAAATCATCTGGTTGAATCTCCTTTGGTGTAGTCTGAAGTTCGCAAACATAGTTTGATGAATATAATTAAGACATCTGAAGCATGTGAGGTCCAACGATGTGTAGAGGAAGCGAACCCACCGACAATGCTGCTCAACTTGGGCATGGTCTTTCATTTTATCATAAAACCCAGGCAACACTGTATAATTCATTGGAAACATTAAACATTTTTTTTAGATTCAAATGCTGGAATCTGTTTGATCATGGACACCAGTGTAAATGCGCTCTTTCCATACACTGACGCTACAAAAAGAATATCAATTGCACTTAAATGCAACAAAGATAGATACTTTTTAATGAACTAAAAGACACACCTTTGCAAGTAGGGACCCTGTCACTCCATGTACCGTCTGCCTGGCACCTGATGCTTTTCGCACCTACAAGTTTGTACCCGCGGTGACAGAATAAGCGCATAGATCCTTGGTTGAAACTGGAGCGTCTCAAGTAGCCATTCGCTGGAGATCTCAGTGTCGTGCACTGCACAGCTGAAACATAGAATCGAAAAAGATAACAATTATGATAACGGACAAAGAAAACGTTCTACACTCGATATGACACATCTATGTCGAAGATCATATCCCATCTTTCTTCAGGGATATGAACGTCGAGCTATTTGTCTTTTTGTTATAATTTAAATTTAATTCTAAAAATTTTAAAAATTTAATCGCAAACCGTGATAATTACTTTTATATGCACTCCATTCACTCCATACACTGCAGCTACAAAAATATCAAAGCCTTACATGTACCTTGGCAAGTAGGAACGCTCCCATTCCATGTGCCGTCTGCCTGGCACTTGGTACTTCTCGCACCTACAAGATTGTACCCACGGTTACAGGTAAAGCGCATCACTCCCTGGTATGAGCTGGAACCACGCATGTCACCATTGACTGGAGGGGTCAGTGTCGGGCATTGTACAACTGAAACAAATGAAAACTATATATAAAAAATTCTATCAGGGAAGAAACACAGATGCATCTTAAAATAATAAAATTTAATCTAATTGGATTGAATTATAATATAGTACCCATAATATTTTTAAAAAATCATGTATTCGAAAAAATACGAAATAAATAGGCATGTAAACACCTTTTGTTTCATTATTTGGCAATCTATGTTTTCTCTTCTGAATAACCTATAGACGTACATGTTGGTGATCCTCCACTCAAGTCCAAAGCTGAATCTGTTTTGATCATAGACACATATTTATATGCACTCTTTCCATACAATGAAGCTACAAAAAGATCAAAGCCTTACATGCTCCTTGGCAAGACGGAACCCTGCTACTCCATGTACCGTCTGGACCGCACCTGATGCTTCTCGCACCTACACGATTGTACCCACGGTCACAGCCGAAGTTCATCACTCCCGGATAGAAGCGAGAACCACGCATATTACCATTGACTGGAGGTGTCAGCGCCGGACATTGTATAACTGAAACAAAGGAAATATAGATATAAAAAATGTTATTATGGAAGAAACAAAGGACAATCTTAATCTTATGATATAAATAGCACCCATCATATAAAAAAGAATCATGTACTCTGATATATACGAAATAGATAGGCATGTAAACCCGGGTTGTTTCGTTTATTGGCAATCTATTTCTTCTCCTCTGTAAAATTTACCTGTGCATGTTGGTGCTCCTCCACTCCAAGTCCCGTCAGACTGACAGGTGAGAGAAGAGGCACCGACCAGCTTGTATCTTGGGTCACACGTGAAGGTGACCACGTCTGTAAAGGATCCAGTCATGGTACCGTGTGCTGGAGGTGTCAGCTCGGCGCATTGTACAGCTGTAAAGAGATACAAATGATATCGTAAAGTTATAAAGCCTTTTAAAGACAGTAATCATCTGGTTGAATCCACTTTGGTTTAGTCTGACGTGCACATACATAGTTTGATGAATACTGTGAATAACGTTGGAAAATGTGATGCCAAATAATGTGTGAGGATGCAAACCCACCGACAATGTTGCTCAACTTGGGCATGGTCTTTCGTTTTATCATAACACTAATAACAATGTATAATTCATCAAAAACACTAAAAACGATGCTGGAATCTGTTTGATCATGGACACCAGTTAATATGCAGTCTTTTCATGCACTGAAGCTACAAAAAGATCAAAGCCTTACATGTACCTTGGCAAGTAGGAACACTGCCACTCCATGTACGATCTGCATGACACCTGATTCTTTTTGCACCTACAAGTTTGTACCCGCGGTGACAGGTGAAGCGCATCCCACCCTGACGGATGCGATAACGACGCATATGACCATTGACTGGAGGTGTCAGCGTCAGACATTTTACAGCTGAAACACAGATTCAAACAAAGGAAAAATTAACACCAAGTAGCTTTTCCATGGACATCTTAAACTTACAAAAGTCATTTGCTCTGATAAGGCATGAAAACACGGTTACTTTGTCGCATCTATTGCCAACCTATTATTTCTCTTCCGGACAACCTACCTTTACATGTTGGTGCTCTTCCACTCCAAGTCCCGTCAGACTGACAGGTGAGTGAAGAGGTACCGACCATCTTGTATCCTGGGTCACACGTGAAGGTGGCCACGTCTCTGTAGGAGTTGGAGCCAGTCACAGCACCGTGTGCTGGTGGTGTCAGCTTAGAACACTGAAGTGTGGTTGTCATCTTTGGAGGTGTGGTTGGCACTTGTGGCAGTGTGGATGTCACAAGTGGCTGTTTTGATGTCACCTGTGGCGGTGTAGATGTTGTCTTTGTTGGTCCAGTTGTCACCCCTGGCAACATAGCTGTGCCCTGTGGCAGTGTGGTTGTCCCCTGGGGCAGTGTAGTTATCACACGTGGCAGTGTTGCTGTCGCCTGTGGCGGTGTAGTTGTCGACTGGGGCAGTGTTGCTGTAACCTGTGGCAGTGTGATTGTCACCTGTGGCAGTGTGGTTGTCCCCTTGGACAGTGTAGTTATTACACGTGGCAGTGTGGTCGTCGCCTGTGGCAGTGTAGTTGTCACCTGTGGTTGTGTAGTTGTCGCCTGTGGCAGTGTAGTTGTCACCTGTGGCGGTGTTACTGTAACCTGTGGCAGTGTGATTGTCACCTGTGGCAGTGTGGTTGTCCCCTGGGGCAGTGTGGTCGTCCCCTGTGGCAGTGTGGTCGTCCCCTGTGGCAGTGTAGTAGTCACCTGTGGCGGTGTTGCTGTAACCTGTGGCAGTGTGATTGTCCCCTGTGGCAGTGTAGTTATTACACGTGGCAGTGTGGTCGTCCCCTGTGGCAGTGTAGTTGTCACCTGTGGTGGTGTAGTTGTCGCCTGTGGCAGTGTAGTTGTCTTTGGTGGTTCAGTTGTTACCCCTGGCATCATAATTGTTCCCTGTGGCAGTGTAGTTGTCACCCGTGGCAGTTCAGTTGTCACAACATCATGGCTGGTGGTCTGTTGAGGCATACCAAATGTAGTATTGGTACTGGTATGCTGACATTGAACAAAATAACACAATGTAAAGGTGCTACGTCTTCTTCTTGCAGATACAGAAATTATGTTTACATATGCTAAAAAATCAAAATTAAAGATTTTACTTACTTGAGCTGCAGTTATCAGCATAAATTCATATGCTGTTCCTCTTCCGATTGAAGGTGGAAACATGCTGGCTGCCAGATGCGGTCTGGTTGCAGATGAGTGGGCATTTGTCAGAATGACTGGTGGGTAGGTTGCAGTCACGTTGGTAGTTGTCACAGGCTTAGATGGTGTCCAATTGGCCATCACAAAAGGCTATCAAGAATAGAGGTAAGTCACATGTCGCATGAAGCGTGAGGATTAATAATGAGCAAAGTAACATGTGTTATCATCATCATTATTCTATTGGACCAAAATAGATATATATACATATCATTATTACATCTTGAATCTAATGTAGAAGGCTAACCATGTGTATGTCAGCTTGTCCTCCTGGTGTGGCAGTGAAGTGTACGATGATACCAGCTCCTGTACCTAGAAAGGCGACCGCTGCAATGACGATGATGATGAACACCTTTGAACGGTGAAACGCCATCTTGCAGCGTGTAGAGAACCCACAAATGTTTGCCGTATCGTTTGTATCTGTGAAAAGTCAGTACCATTTCATATCAATTTGTTTCTAGATTACATCAATTATGGTTGCTTTTAGAAGTTATAGATCTACAGGACTAAGATGAAATTTTGCTCTCAGAATTTCACTGGTAGATTATGTACTATATATGAATACAAATCATATATATATTGTTCAGTATTAACCATTATGGATGCTCTTTATCATTCTTTATGGGCATTGTTTATCATTACGTGAATTGGAACATCAATTAGAAAGCAGCAATTGTTTGCAAAGTCCATTTTAATTCGTATATGCAAGGGAATATGTTGAACACTTTCTACCATATACGATGATATGCTTTGCTTTAAAGAAATTAATATGATTTATCAAATGATTTCTATACGTAATGTTATTATCAATACAATAATCATACATCTTCATATATTGGGATAAGATTCAATGCATCCAACATACTTACACAAAATGTTCATTATATACACAGCATATAATGACTCTCACCCCATATTATTCTGAAATCACTAAGCGGCACTTTTTGTGGTAATAATAAACATCACTAGAGGGTGTATCATTAATTGTCTTTACCTTGTCGTAAGGCACCTGGTACATACATCTGGTTGTCCACAAGGCCATGAATGTGACAGTCCGTAGTGTTGGGTGCTGTACTGTCAGTCCCTGTATCAGCTGGTGGCTGACGAAGGTTCTTGATGTCATCCTTGTCGACATAGTTGTTCATGTGGCTGTCACTAGTGTCAGGTTGGTGATGAATGCCTGTAAAAGAAAATATTTCGGCTTTGGCTTTCTTGTCTTTGGCAGAATGAAAATCAGGAGCACTTAATATTCCTGCACATTTGGTGGATGGATCTTAATGATATGGATGGATGGATCTTAATTCAATAAGTGGGTACCTGCAGCCAAACCAAAGGACAAGTTTAAAAAAACAACACTCCTGTAATAAAAATCAAGGTGAGGTGAGTTTCTTGTTCCACCATTACCTTCTAATTTCTGTGTGAACAAACAGGAAACATTTAGTATATAAGTAAATACGTTTCCCTCATCTTCATGGAGTGGAGGTTACGGTTCGGTCACAATCGTCGTGGGTCGTCGAGCGATTTTGATTCCGTGAAATTTTTAAACAAGCTGTGACAAAACCAACTTGAAGTTGAGCCATCGACGAATACATACTACAGCCATTCCGTAACTATGTTTTGCAGAACTCACTACATCTGGCTGACACTGGTGAAAGACTCTTCCAGTTTTCTAGGACGAATGCATCTGTGAATTATCTGAGAAGGCTCAATTGTGCTCAGCGTCGGCCAAGCAACTGAAGTTAGCATAGATACGCGTTTTCCTAGAATATTGGACAAGATTTAGTCGGGAGGAATTCATGTGCATGTAGCTGAAAAGGGCACTGTATGAAGATCGGCATTGTCAATACGTAAACATAACATAATCTAGAGATGGGCGAAGCAGTTCAAATGAGCACCACAAATGATGAACTGTAATGTATTCAGTATAGTCACATAAAAAGCAGTATCTAAACAAACTTACTGTTATCACAATGTCTTTTACACAAGAAATTCATTCATTTTGTTGTGGTTGTAATTATTTGACAATTCACAGAAGGAAACGCACCTTTACTGTCCTCCTGTTGTAATGCACCAGCTGCATACGTTCCGTTGTGAACCAAGCCAACGACTTTCTGGCCCACAGTCACTGGGAGACTGTCTGCCCCCACACTGGATGGTTGTTCTTCATGTTTGAGTTGTTTACCGGTCTGCCGTAGTTTACTGATATCATCTATGTCTATGTAATGGTACATGTGGGTGCCAGCATATTCTGGGTCTCCACTGGTAGCAGCGGGTGTGAACTCTGTGCCTGCGGAAAGTTCCCAAAAATTCTGTATGATTATAGAGGAAACATTTAGTATGCGTGTATAATTTTCTCTCATCTTGATGGGGTAGATGTCACGGCGCGGTCATATTGGTCGTTGGTCGTCGTGCGATTCTGATTTCGTTGTATTTCTAAAGAAGTGACAAAACCAACTTAAAGTTGAACCATAAACAAATATCTAGTATAGTACAGCCCTTTCCGTAATAATTACAAGAAAGCTGCATTTTTCAGGACACAATCACAATTATCCCCAAAAGGCCCTTAGGTTACAATCGTGCGACGATTGCACGACAATTGTCTCGACCTGGTAGAGAATGAGGTTACCCAACGACAAAGTTTCAAGTTACAGCGGCAGAAATCTTAAAGATTTATCTTGGCAAAAAAAATGGAAGTGTTCCATAAATCAAATGCGTATGGGGCGATTGTTGTCGACAGGAGGTGGTCCAGATCACTGTATTAATCAGATATGTCAGTAGTAGATTCTATTCTACCTGTAGTGACGCCTTGGCTTGGAAGTGGCGGCAGCGGGCGACGAGCTTTGTTGTGTCCACTCTGCGCCATCTGACGCGGCTCTTTTTCCGTTGTGCTCATCGTTGGCAAAGAGACTGAAGGGAGACAGTGGAGATCATGTGATCTTCAATCACGAGTTGTGCAATCTCTTCAACTCAAAGTGCATATATATGACCGACTGGATATCAAACAAAAAGTTTTTCTTTCTCGATGCAACTGATTGAATTCACTGGTGAAAAGCCACGTAAACGGGATGGTTTGAAATTCCTAAATTCCAAAAATGCTGAAGAATGATTACGAGGGACCAACACTTTTTTGGTGAAACTTTAATTGAAAGTGGAACAGTCAGACGTCTTCGGTTACCTTGTCCTTTAGACATCATTACACTAATGAACAGCATAAAAGCTACAAAATTTGAGTGCATATTTTAACCACGTCGTGTCCGGTTTTTTGGCGGCAGCAAAGGGAACGCTTAATGCAGGGAAGCATGTGGTAACTGGAAAAGTTCAACATGTTCTCAGCGAATGAATGACCCCCCCCCCCCGTAGACAAATGGCTGATAGTCCGGACAGATGGAGCCATCATTTCTGCACACCGTCTCGGTTGCAAAGCTGGGCTGGCTGAATCATGCTGACATGTTGCCATTGTGCTATTCTATATTGAATGCTGGACTAGAATCAACGGGAAGCTGACATGTACATAAGTGAAATGTTCCTGGATTCTTCCCACAAATGTCAAGGACGTTCCGTGTGAAAGAGTGAGGGACATTTACGTCAGCAAAAAGACTAAGGCTTGACCACAAAATTGACTCCTTCGCCCCCACGTCACGAGGCAGCGTTCCATAGCCCAGCATCACATGAGAGGTCCTTGGCTCAAACATAGTTTGCATTTGTCAGGGACAGAGAGGTCAAGATGATTTTAAATGCAGTAACCCCGAGTCCATATGTTCAGTTCCAACAGGTATGTTTGGGAGTAGGTGGGGTTCCTTTGAGAAAGACCTGGTACTGTCCATACTGTAGTCTGCTACCAGAGTTAAGTCGAGCAAGCCATAAGCCAAAAAGGAAGCAACCTGAACCATCAGCAGTTAGCCAGGTTGCCTTGCTTTGAACCACTATATGTCTGTGCAAGGCAAAGCCATCTTAGGGAAAGAAGCTCATTGAATGTCACAATGCTGAATGTGACCAGGGAAAGTATTCGTTGTTTGGACATGAAGAGAATGCCCAATAACGCTAAAACAGCATGGCAGTGCCAGATATGTAAAAAAGAAAGCCATCCAGTATTCCTAAAACTTGAAATCGTCGCCATGGCGATACTTTTGATTGCCTTTTTTGTTGTTATTTTGGTTGTTGCTGACCTATTGCAGTTTCATGCCACTCTAGAAAGTCTGACAGATGCTGGATATGTCAGTTTAACTTCTAGGTTTTATGTAATCATTATGTATAGGAATACGCAATAACCAACAACGTTAGATGGATTCATTTACCCGCCAGTTGTTTGCTCAACCAAGTACTAGTACAGTTGACATTTTTAGTGACGGCAAATTTCCATAAAAATATGTCTGCCTTTCTGATTTAGAAGTAAAGTGTTATTTTTTCTACAAAACACCCAAGGAAAAGTAATCAATTGTGCAAAGCTTCCAAATATACAGAAGAACTTACTACATCTGCTTGACACCTTTGGTTGACCGACTGTCCCAGTTTTCTAGGACGAATGTACCTGGGGGCCTGCAAGATCTCCTTTCTACCGTTACAATCCCTGAGGTACGCATAACCGAAAATTGACGAGCAGTACGCACGCCCGTACTGCGGAATAACATTCCTATACAATTCTTGTGAACACAAAAGTACACGGACAGTCTTTTGTCGGCAGATTTCCTATCAGAAAAAGCATATATCTGAATAGGACAGTTACACAAATCTAAGGCCCATCGGGGCGAATATAGTATACTAGACTATAAGGGGATAGTTCAGTCTACTATTTACATCAAATTTATCAGTAGTAGAGTTTGTCCTATCTATACTGACGTCTTGGAATTAGTGGCAACAGGGGACAAGCTTTGTTATGTTCATTGTAAACAATCTGAGGCGGCTCTTTTCTAGTTGTGCTCAGCGTCGTCCAAGCAACTAAAGCTAGCATAGATACGCGTTTTCCTGGAATATTGGACAAGATTTGTTAAGGAGGAATGTATGTGCATGTAACTTGAACGGGCACTGTATGGAGATCGGCATTGTCTTATAACATAATTTAGAGATGGGCGAAGCAGTTGAAATGAGCACCACAAATGATGAACTGAAATGTATTCAGTATATCAGCATAAAAAGCAGCATCTAAACGAACTTCCTGTTATCACAATGTCTTTTACACAAGAAATTCATCAATTTTGTGGTTGTAATTATTTGACAATTCACAGAAGCAAACGCACCTGTACTGTCCTCCTGTTGTAATGCACCAGCCGCATACGTTCCATTGTGAACCAAGCCAACGACTTTCTGGCCCACAGTTACTGGGAGACTGTCTGCCCCCACACGGGATGGTTGTTCTTCATGTTTGCGTTGTTTACCGGTCTGCCGTAGTTTACTGATTTCATCTTTGTCTATGTAATGGTACATGTGGGTGCCAGCATATTCTGGGTCTCTACTGGTAGCAGGGGGCGTGTACTCTGTACCTGCGGAAAGTTCCAAAAATCCTGTGTTATTATTTTATCAACTATAACCGAAAAGCGAGAAGAAGCAGAATTTATCTAATGATACTCATATTCTTTTATATCCGTTTACTGTACTTTTATTTTGTTTTTGTTGTGACCTGTACTTAGCCAAGTGTGGCAGAAATGTGCAATAAAGGTCTTCATTCATTTAACAGGAAACATTTAGTAAGAGTATGCAAGTCCGTCTCATCTTGATGGTAGCGGCGTCGTGTGTCGTCGTGTGACTTTGTTTTCGCATAATTTTTAAACAAGTTGTGACAAAACCAAGTTGAATCATCAACAAGTATCTAACACGAGCACGATAATCCCCAAAATGCCCGTAGGCTGCGACGATTGCACGACGTCTGTGATTTGTATTGGAGATCAACTGTCTCGACCGGGAGGCCTGTTTGAGACTGAGGTTACAATAAAAAATATCGTGGATTTATCAAACTGAAATAAGATTTTCAACAAGTGTGTCAGTATTAGAGTGTATCCTACCTGTACTGTCGTCTTGGTACGGAAGTGGTGGCAACGGGCGACGAGCTTTGTTGCCTCCACTGTGCGCCATCTTTTTTTCTGTTGTGCTCAACGTCGGCCAAGCAACTTAGGGACAAGGACAATGGAGATCGTGTGATCCATACACGAGTTGCGCATGCGTAGTCTCTACAACTCAAAACGTTATGTATTACCGACTGCATATCAAACAAAAGGTTTTTCTGCTTTGTACTGTTGATTAAATTCAGCTGTGAGGACGTGATGAACGTGGCTTGAAATGAATTCTTAAAATGCTGACAAATGGCTATGAGTATGAGAGACCGACACCATTCTCGTAAAACTAGACCTGAAACTGGTAACCGTTGATATTTATACTAAGCGTTAGTAAATCGAATATCTACTTCTTACCTACTAGTAGACTGTTCGGGTAAAATATGTCATAATACGATCTGTATTGAAATTGTCTTGCAATCAACAAATCAACAAAAACAAGGCGGATCGATTAGTCTGCATTGCATGCAGAAACATCGCCCACTGGCAAATGTGATTGTTTGTAAAACATCGTAAAAAAGTGTTTATTTATTTTTTTGTTAGACTGAAATTCTCTTTGAAGAAAATAATGCATGTTCCATGATATCAAAGCACAAAAGCCATCTATTGTCTTTATAGATAGGACGGCATCATTCCATGTTATTGCCATGACAGTTACACTGAAATGTGGTACAAACATGCAACGTCAGGAAACATTTTAAGTCGAAATAGCTCTTAATCTTACAATAAGGAATTTGACGTTATGTTCGAACCACCTACATGTATTAAGATTACAGCTTATTCTCAGGTGCTTATTATACAAAGTAGTCACTGTTAAATTTGATTTAGTGAACTACTTCCTGAGAAGTACAAAAAAGGCTTCTAGATCGTAAGGAATTAAACATATTTAACACATTGATAGATCCGACGAATATGCTGGAATTTTGACATTTTATTACGAAATACTAATTGCATATAATCAACATGTGCGTAGCATTTTTACTTTGAATACGTGCTTGAATAACACTTTCTAAGTTATAGTGATAATTGTACAACATAATGTAATAAAAAATAATCATAATGACAATTACGCAACTTCACACATGATTTATAACATATTGTAACACATGTACATGCTACATACATGTACATATCATCTTCTATCAAGCACTGATCATTTAGATTAGGGATATAGTTGTAAAAGATTAATCTTTCCCTTAGTGCCGGTAGCTTTTCAGCGATTTCTGTGTGGTTCATATGTATTTTAGTCTTTATGTATCATCTTGCTGATAGCGGCCTGGTGCATAGGCAATTCTAACACGTCTATATAAAGCGCTGCAGTATTACATAAGATAACTTAGTATTAGCATAAGAATCAGTGTCCTTAAATGACATTAATGTGTCAAAACATAACATATATTCTGTTTCTATTCAAATTTTACTCTTTCACACGGTACAGCAACTAACCCTAAAAATGTCTTTAAATATTATAAACTCTGTCTGAAAAAAAATTATTTCCCAACAGTAGCCTGCCCACGCTTGACACTGGACATACATTTCTATCAATTTCAACGCTCTGGAGAAGGAAATATGGCTGTGGGATCTTCATGCACCTCAGTGACTAGAAAACGTTTTCAGAGGACGGCCTCATTACAATGGTTGTTTACGCCTTTTTACCCAGACTAATGATCGGAAGGTGCAATGAACATGCCAACGTTGAGGTGATTCTCTTGTTTTGGACCAAATGTTAACATTAGAGTTAAATGCACATATGTTTTCTATATGTGCTTTTATTCGGACATTATCATTTTTTACTAGATACAAGGACGCTAACAAAATCTTTGTGCTCTTCCCCATGGACGTAACGGGTAACAAAGATCTATATTATTTCATGTTGTGTTGCCATTATCATTTTTTACAGACACGTTCACAAATCTTTCTTAAATACGATTGAAAACGAGAATAGTACTCGTACAAGTCGGATTAGATATAAACTAGGTCGGTCTTGGCATCAGCATCTTTACAAGCAGACTTGCCAACTTGCTTTTTTACTTTTACTATAGACGTTTAGAATATTATAGTATCTTATAGGTATGAATATGTATACTAATAAGTAGACTTGACAGGATATAGATCCTATCGTCTAGTACATAAGCCAGATGCCATGCAGTAAACTGCATATTTACAACTATAGTGAGTACCTCATACCATACATTGAAGGAAATTAAGCACAAAATTGTACAGAAAGGGTAATGGAACATATCACCCGACCCGCATGAAACCAACTAAATTTCAATTCCTACTTTAAGATAGAATTATTAAGAAACGGCTATCGTATGATATCATCAATAACTTTTTGATAATTTTAGAAGTGTACTTATTGCAATATTCGCTGGTGAATTTTCATGATAACATAACCTTTTTCCGTATCATTGTTAATTCCTCAATGGATAAAGAAAACAAACGAAATGTGCCTTTTGCAACAGTTTAAAAACTTATATATAATATGCTGTTTCCTTACAATAAAGTTGATAAATGTTCAAATAAATGTGGTCCTTCCCACAAACAGTCCTACATAATGGATCTATTAGAGAAAGACCAGAAAAAACTACTACTAACCTTTTATACAAATTGGCCGAAAGGATTAATCACAAAAAGACCCACAAAATACAACTTCATTGAAAGAACAATAATATTCATATGAGAAACGCAGCAATGGTCACGCAAGCCAGATACATACGGAAAGTATTTAAAGCACATATAGTCTGTCATGCCTCTATTGTCTATAGTGAGTGAATCTAAAGACAATTAATGCAGCATCAGTAATCATAGACGTGCGCACACTTCAGATATTCAGGTGTTCAGGGCATTCTGGATAATCCATTGACAACGTCAGTTTTTATATGGATTTATGAGAGTTAATGCTATACATGTATATGAACTGCCATACACTGCAAGCCAACAAACTGATACCAGTAATATTAATATAAACTGAACACATGGTTCAATTTTTCCTATGGAGCAAAATATAAACCTTCTATTACCTTATAGACAGATACTATTTATTGTTTAATCGGCGCAGAAAAGAAAAGGGAGGGAGAACATCAAGAAAGCTGTTAAGGTTTTTTCGTGGTATCTTAGCATGAGAAGTTTGGCAGATGAACCTGAGTTTATAAGAGCATGCAGTATCATCCCACATAGGAGTACCAGGGGTTTTTGACCAGTATTGAACACATTTGTGGGAAACCCACCATGATGACTCCGGCTCACCTGGATTCCATGCCTATCCAAAAAAAAATTACCATCAATAAAATAACATTACCCAATTATCTTTAATCTAGATGTTTATTCTTCTGTACCCATTGAGATGTAGTGCTCTAATAGATACTCTGAGATTTCTGAGACAAACCAGCAAAGCTATCAGTTGATGTTACACCAAAAAATTAAGATTATGACCATTAAACAAAAACTTTATCACTAATTATGTCTTATCAATGATTCTTAAAGCCGGAGAGTGAGTCACGGTCAATAGTCATAAGAGCACAAGATAACAAAATCGTGCAGACCATGATGAAAAATAACTTTTTCTCTGATACCTTAATGACAATTACTTTTTAAGACCCCTTCTCGAGTACAATGTATTGTCTCAGGGCACTACTAGGGTTGGATTCTAATAAATTGTGTGTAATTTGATTATTTGTTCGTCTAAAAGGCTTTTCTGCCAATATCTAACAGTAAGTTCCAGCCTGTAAGATTTATTCAGGTATTTCTTTCAAAGCATAATATCGACACTGTCCAAACCATCAATGATCCTAAATCTGCTGATGGTGCTATACCATCTGCCTATGAACGTACGGTAGTACAATACACAAATGCACGCCTCGTTAACACATTAAGGGTGAAAGGACAGTACACAATATCAATCTGTCAGCAACATTTAATGTCAGGAGAAACAGAATGGGATAAAAGGGAAAGAACCTTGAAGTCTGTAGGTACGGAGCACTGACTGTATTTGTCTTCTCAACGACTTCCTACAACAACAGCACAAATATCGTGTTAACTTACCTTGTACGCGTTATCATTGAGGTGAGACCCGTCTGCCCATTTCCATCCCTTTTTCGACTTCGTCAAACCAATCCAATAAAACGAATCTTTGCCAGACTTGATCATCTGGTTTCTCAGAGCGACGTCCAATTCTATCGTCTTGGGCATGGCTAGTACGGCTCCCTCGCTCTCACAGGCCTTCTGGGCGTCATTGTAGCTCTTTCCGTTAAGTTGAACCCGGATGCAGGTTTGGGCAAGTAGCTGGTAGCCATTTCTGCATTCAGCTGAAACAGCCACACAGGACTTCTGGTCATCCTTTATTCTTATTACCTCCAGAAAGGAGGTCACTGACCTCCGACGGAGGTACTATTTCTGTCTGTGTTTTTGTGTTCGCACATATAACTAAAGTTTTTTTTATGGTACTATACCTGAGAGTTCCCACTCTGCGGGTCCTTTTTTATCCTTTATTAAAAATTGCAACAAGACAATACATAGCCTATGACCAGACAATGTCTGTTTGCAATATTTGTGTCACCTCCCAGTTGATGAACTGAACTGAACTTTTTTTAGATGGATTTGATTTAATCTGTAGTTACTGAGGATACTATGAAACATGGCACTTTTGAGCACCGTAACATGCATATATGTTCATGTATTATTAGATTGACACCACCATCTTGAAGGTACTGTGGTATAATCCATTCAAATAGCTGGTTCCATGTCTTATTGGTAGTCTGTATTTTACAAGCTGTCGGTGACAGGGGCTTATTAGCTACTATCCAAGCAGAGGTTGGGCTCCGGCTTATCCCGGATGTCTTTTTATGCGTTTTTGTCGTTTTTGTACAGACGGTATAAATGTAACCAACCCTCGGTGTAACACACCAGGTTTACAGTCAACTGGTTATGTTACATCAAACGGCCCGACACATCAAAATGTGTCTAATGTGATATAGAAAAGAACAATACCACTAGAAATGACACATATTTGTCGTGTCTCATATTCTATCTTCACTGAATTATTCAATTCAGGGTTACGCAAATGTCACAACCAGATGTGATGTTGTAGATTCTATCAAAGGTTTACAGAACCTGTATAACATTGTACGAACAAATGAATAAGTGGCTGGCAGGGCTGCATCCTAAATTGTGTGGAGTTTTGATTTCAGGCCGTTCTGACTAATATTCTAGGAACTGTTGATTCCAGCACATGTAGTACGTAACAGTTATATGTTGGTGTATACAGGGACCAGGATATCTGTTATAAATCAGTTACATTATATGCTGTGTTTGGTGGCATAAGGTAACAGGCTAGCCATTTGCTCTTTAATTTCAGTTAATGGAATGAGACCTGCATAACCTACCTTTACATGTTGGTGCTCTTCCACTCCAAGTCCCACCAGACTGACATGTAAGTGAAGAAGTACCGACCAGCTTGTATCCTGGGTCACACGTGAAAGTGACCTCGTCTCTGTAGGAGTTGGTGCCAGTCACAGCACCGTGTACTGGTGGTGTTAGCTTGGTACATTGTACAACTGTGCAGAGAAATACAAAATGACATCCTCAAGTTATAAAACGTTTCGATGACAAGAAAATCGTTTCTGAACTTTTTGATTGGAAACACAATACCCATGGTATACACAATTTATGTACATGTATTCTGATTCATATACGAAATAGACATAAAATTAACTACTTTAATTCTTATCTATTATCTTTCTGAATAACCTACCTGTGCATGTTGGTGCTCCTCCACTCCAAGTCCCGTCAGACTGACAGATGAGTGTAGAAGTACCGACCAGCTTGTATCCTGGGTCACACGTGAAGGTGACCTCGTCTCTGTAGGAGTTGGAGCCAGCCACAGCTCCGTGTGCTGGGGGTGTCAGCCTTACACACCATACAGCTGTATAGGGAAACAAAAATACTCAAGTTATAAAAGCATTCAAAGACATTTACATTAATTCTTAACATACTGGCAGAAATCACCTGGTCAAGTGCCTTTTGGTTTAGCCTGAAATGCTCATGAGATAATCAGATGAACACTATGTGGAAAATGTGAGGTCTAACAATGTGTAGAGGAAGCAAACCCACGGACAGCATTGTTCAACTTGGGGATGCTGTTAAACAGATGGCAACTACATACAACAACCTACATCAACATGTCGTGTGTTACAACAGGCAGAAGATGCTATCAATTCATTTTTAGAACCCATTGAACAGTCTTATTATACCAAACTTGAAAAAAAGGTACTTAAAATAGCAATTTACTTGAAGGCAACACCACACTTTTCAATAAAATAGAGTCACAACATCCTCACCTTTGCAAGTGGGTACCTTGCCATTCCATGTACCGTCTGCCCTGCACCTGATGCTTTTCGCACCTACACGTTTGTGGCCACGACTACATGTGAAATGCATTGATCTTTGGTAGAACTTGGATCCTGTCATGTAGCCATTGTCTAGAGGCCTCAGTGTCGAGCATTGCATAGCTGAAACATACCATGGAAACAAAGAGTAACAATTATCATTAAAGTGTTATAAAAAAAGTCACCACTAGAAATTACATCTTTCATCAGGGATATGGAAATGTCACGAAAAGGTGTAATGTTGTTTGGGAGTTTCAATTTCAGACCTTAAAATGTTCTGCTTTGCATTGTGGATTCTAATAGTACTATTATGTTAGTAGATTCCAGTCCCAGGATGTCTGTTATACAGCAGTTATATCATTATATGTAGTGTTTGGTGTCCATGGGAACAGGTTGGCCATTTGCTCTGTAATTTCAGCTAATATAATTAGACATGAATAACCTACCTGTGCATGTTGGTGATCCTCCACTCCAAGTCCCGTCAGACTGACAGGTGAGTGTAGAAGTACCGACCAGCTTGTATCCTGGGTCACACGCGAAGGTGGCCACGTCTCTGTAGGAGTTGGAGCCAGTCATGACACCGTGTACTGGTGGTGTCAGTATTGTACACTGAAGTGCAGTTGTCATTTTTGGGTGTGTGGTTGCAACCTTGCGCATGGTAGTTGTCAGTGTGGTTGTCACCTGTAGCTGCGGGGTTGTCAACTGTTGCAGTGTGCTTGTCATCTGTGGCAGTGTGGATGTCATTTGTAGCAGTGTGGATGTCTCCTGTGGCAGCGTAATTGTCATCTGTGACAGTGTAATTGTCATCTGTGGCAGTGTGGTTGTCACCTGTGGCAGTGTGGTTGTCACCTGTGGCAGTGTGGTTGTCACATGTGGCTGTGTGGTTGTATTATGTGGCAGTGTGGCTGTATCATGTGGCAGTGTGGTTGTATTACTTGGCAGTGTGATTATCATCTGTGGCAGTGTGGTTGTCCTCTGTAGGAGTGTGGTTGTCCTCTGTGGCAGTGTGGTTGTCACATGTGGCAGTGTGGTTGTAACATGTGGCCTTGTGTTTGTATTATGAGGCTGTGAGGTTGTATTACGTGGCAGTGTGGTTGTATCATGTGGCAGTGTAGTTGTAACCTGTGGCAGTGTGGTTGTCACCTGTGGCAGTGTGGTCGTCAACTGTGGCGGTGAGGTTGTCACCTGCAGCAGTGTGTTTGTATCATGCGGCCGTGTGTTTGTATTATGTGGCTGTGTGGTTGTATTAGCTGGCTGCTGTTTGGTTGTATTATGTGGCAGTGTGATTGTATCATGTGTAAATGTGGTTGTATCATGTGGCTGTGATGTTGTCGCCTGTGGCAGTGTGGTTGTCATCTCTCTTGGTTCAGATGTCATCCCCGACTGCACAGTTATCGCCCGTGACAATGTTGTCGTCCCCTGTGGCAAAGTGATTGTCGCGACAATATTTACTGCTGAGGTAAGCCAAATATCGAAATCATGCTGGAGCCGGCAATTGAAAATGCAGGGCACAAATGGACTATACTTTGTACTTCTGCTTGCAGAAACAAATGTAGACGTGAAAAAAAATTATGTTAGATTTATAATTACTCACTTGAGCTGTAGTTATCGGCATGAACTCTGGCGTTGTTGCTGCTCTGGGCGATTGTGGAAACATGCTGGTTGCCAGATGTGGTCTGGTTGCAGACACATTGGTATTAGTAACACCAAAGGCTGGCTTTGTCAGAATAACCGTTGGGAAGGTTGCAGTCACGTTGGCGCCTCTCACAGGCTTATCAGTTGTCCACTTGCCTTGATCTGCCACCACAATGGGCTGTCAAAAAAAGAGGTAAGTCAAATTTCATTTGCAGGATAAAGATTATGGATGACATTTTGAAGCAAAGATTTACAGAGAGATCAAGATGAATGCAAAGTTCTTGTATAATCGCAGGATAAGGAATACAAATGAGCAAAATAGCATGTAGGATCATTATTCAGGCCATACAAATTGATTTATTTTTGGTCGTATTTTTTTTAGTGAGAGCTAGAGATTAACTAGCAAGGGGTCAAGCTTAAAACAGAGGGCTGGTATGACAACTTGAAACTAGATATATTCACCCATTGAAGCTGCGTAAATCGAGGTAAACATTCTATTCTTCTGTTGCCATGCATATTTTCCAGTTTAGCGTTTAAAAAAATGTTTTGGCTATGAGACTAGTTTCAATTGTAATGCAAGTGTTGTAATAGTTCTTTTATATCAGTAACTGTCAATCTTCTGCCTAGCTGGAAAGACAAGATTTTATTAGTAGGTGCCGAGTCTTGGTGATACATTATGCAGTCATGTTTGTGAATAGAAAACTAGTATGATTGGCATTTATATTGCATAAGGCTAACCGTGTGTATGTCAGCTTGTCCTCCTGGTGTGGCTATGAGATGTTCGATGATACCAGCTCCTGTGCCTAAGAAGGCGACCACTACAATAGCGATGATGATGTACACATGGGGACGGTGAAAAGCCATCTTGCAGCGTGTAGAGAAACCACAGCTGTTTGCCGTATCATTTGTATCTGTGAAAAATCAGTGCATTTCATATAAATAGTTTAGGTTCGTAGATCGCATTCGCAAGGGAATGGTAAATATACACTCAGTGTTTTATAGTTTTTCTCATTAACGATGACATACTTTGCCTCAAAGTAACTACAATCATAATTTATTGAATGATTTCTATTACGCAGTGTTATCAAATTGTCTACAATACAACTACAATGTACAAGCATTAGAACTATTTGGAATGTATATATACTTAGTTACTTAATTAGAATCAAAGTATAATGACTCTGGGATCCCAATGCTATCATAACATTACTGAGTCAGAAATCTTATGGTTATTAACCATAAGATTAATATTAGGGCATTCATATACACCTCTAGTCCTTTGATTTTATCCATCATTGGACACATGCTCATTCAGTAATCGTAGGATTGATAATTTGGTTTTACTATTTCTAACGTAATGATAAATATGATTTGATAGTATATCATAAGCTGCCTTTACCTTGTCGTAAGGCACCTGGAATATACATTCCGTCGTCAAGAAGTCCAGGAATGTTGCAGTTTGTAGTTTTGGGGAGTGAGTCGTCTGTCCCTGCGTCAGCTGGCTGCTGCCCTAGGTTGTTGACGTCATCCTTGTCGGCATAGTTGTACACGTGGCTGTCGCTAGTGTCAGGGTCGTCCTGACTGTCAGTTGAATCAACAGTTCCGGCTTTGGGTTCATTGCCTTTGACAGAAAGAAAATAGGAAACAATAAGTAGTTTAGGTACATTTGGTGGATGGATTTTAATGACATTTTCACCATGTATTGGGGAAGGTGTCACTGCACGAAATGGCCTCGTATCCCGGCGTATACGTACAGGGATTCCTCCGGAAATATTCCATATCCCGGTGCGGATTTAGCGTATCCGTTAGTTATAACGGATACGCTAAATCCGCACCGGGAAAATCCGCCGGGAAACGAGGCCATTTCGTGCAGTGTGTTAGTAAAGCAAGGAAGAATGACAGTCCACCTTCATTGTATACAAGTCAAGCCCAAGAGCTATATCTTTCCAGCCCAAAAGTCATATCGTCCACTTAGAAAATCTATTTATATTCATATTTATATTTATATCTATATTTATATCTTTATTTATATTTATAGTTATATTTATAGTTATATTTATAGTGTTATCAGTAGTATAGTGTATCCTACCTGTACTGATGTCTTGGTATGGAAGTGGTGGCAACGGGCGACGAACTCGAACATCATTCTGACTCGGCTCTTTTTCCATTGTGCTCTCCATCGACCATGTAGCTTTGGGGCAATATATATAGATGGATACCAACTGTTTTATCAGGAACTCGGGCAAGATCGAGAAAACGAATTTTTGGAAGTGGTCTATGCCATGTGTTGTGGGTATATGCCCTAGGTGCCCCTGTACCAAAATATCAACTAATATGGTTATAATGCAAGGCAACAGGAGACTATATTATACCTTTTTTGTCTAAAAGAATTTCAGTCCCAAAATGAATAATTTTGAAGTGAGGTATGAAAATTTGAATGAAATTCGTGTAGCTCACATTAAATGCCATGAAATATAATTACATGTACATCTATTTACTAATAGGCATAATGAACACGTTATTATTCTGATCCATGTTGTTTGCTAGACTAAGGAAAGGTGACTTGTTCTTAGCCACATTATTGACAACAAGCGTTTGGAGCCCTCATAATTCCATGAAATATATAGATCTTCTGGAAATTTCTTCTGATTATGCAAATGAGACTGCAATTAGCATAATACATTTAAAATGACCGTGCTCTGTACCAAAATTATGCATACTGCTTGTGTGGAAGTAATTTGCCTAGGCAGAATTCCATATTTACGCTTCATCATGAAATATACGGAAGTTCTGTTGTAGTACCAAGGGCAACCGGAGCCGCACGCTTTTTAATTTATTTATCAATGATCTAGTTAAAGAGTTAGATAACTTACAATGCATGCCACCTACTTTATATAATCTATATGTCTCATGTTTATTGTATGCAGACGATGTTGTTATATTTCCAGAATCAGACAAAGTTCTTCAATCTGCTATTGATAGACTAAGTGCCTTTTGTAGCAAATGGAAGCTCCAAGTAAATTTGAAGAAAACAAAAGTTGTTATATTTAACAACGCAGGTCGTTCTTTTCCAAAGCAAAATTTCTACTTTGAAAATAACAAAATAGACAATGTTCCCCCCTATTGCTATTTAGGCCTAACTCTCACATCATCAGGTAGCTTCACCCTGACCAAAAAGCAGCTGTCACTTAAGGCACGTAAAACCATCTATCATTCGTTCATCAGTCTCACCACGCGGCCTCCTAAAGATATTCGATACATGTATAAAACCGATCCTTCTGTACGGATGCCAAATCTGGGGGGCAGAACAACTAACGTTACATATGATACGTCACCTATTGAAAACGTACACAACCAATTCTGAAAAAATGTTCTTGGTGTTATTTTTAGAAATAGTAGCAACGTGGCATGTAGAGCAGAACTAGGTAGATTTCCATTAGATATAGATATATGTATATATATAGTTAAATTCTGGCTACGTCTGGTCCAAATTGATAGAACTAGAAGCAAAATGTAAAACCATGTACAACATAGAGGGATATCTTAATCTTGCAGATTTTGACCTACGCTCAGCCATTAGTAAAATTAAAGTCAGTGCCCATCCTCTTGAAATAGAAAGAGGTCGGTATAGAAAATTACCTATATACGAAAGACTTTGTAAGTATTGCAGTACAAATGCCGTGGAAGACGAAATTGACTTTATTTCAAACTGTTCATTTCATGATATTGCACGAAATGAGTTGTCTATTCAGACCACTAAAATCTATCCGAATTTCTCTAAGCTTACAGACTAAGAAAAGACCATTCTTCTTTTAACTACCAAAACACCACAAATTATAGAAAAGGTGGGACATTACGTCTTCCATTGCTTACAAAAGAGAAGTCAAACCCTTCACTAGTCACTAGTTATAGACAATTACATTTGTATAGTCTAGTATAGCCTCTTTTTACGTATTTTTTACCCTGTTATTTTATGTATGTTGTTTGCAATTAGCCTTCGGGCAGGAACTTGCAATAAACTTATTATTAATCAAATACATTTAGTGCAGTAGTAATAGTAGAGTGTATACTACCTGTACTGACGTCTTGTTTTGGAATGGGCGGCAACGGGCGACGAGCTTTGTTGTGTCCACTCTGAGCCATCTGACGCGGCTCCTTTTTCGTTGTGCTCAGCGTCGGTTGTCCATCTTGTTTACTTTCTTTATCGGTCTGCCGTAGCTTGCTGACCTCATCTTTGTCTATGTAATGATACATGTGGGTGTCAGCATCTTCTTGGTCCACTCTGCTAGTAGGGGGCGTGAACTCTGTACCTGCGAAAAGTTCCAGAAAATTCTATGTGGGATACATTTAATTTAGAATAGTGAGTATATGTTTTTCCCTCATCTTGGTGGGGTGGAGGTCACGGTGCGGTCACATTCATCGAAGGTCGTCGTGCGATTTTTTTTCGTAGAATGTTTAAACAAGCTGTGACAAAACCTAGTTGACCCATTAACAGGGATTTAATAACAGCCTTTTCCATATTATCAAGATAGTGGATTTTGCAGGAGACACGCACGATCATCGCAATTAAGAATGCCCTTAGGTTGCGATCGTGCGACGACTGCACGTCGCGAAGTATATGTCTCGACCGGTAGGCCTGGTTGAGGTTACCCAATGTTTGAAGTTAAAGTGGCAGACATTTTATAGATCTATCCGACAGAAATGATATTCTCATCAAATGTATCAATAGTAGAGTGAATCCTACCAGAAATGACGTCTTGGAATGGAACTGGCGGCAATGGGCGACGAGCTTTGTTGGGTCCACTCTGCGCCATTTGACGGCTCTTTTTCCGTTGTGCTCAGCGTCGAATGAACAACTTAGGGACAATGCAGGTCGTAAACCATACACGAGTTGCGCAGTCTCTACAACTCATAATGTTATGTATTACCGACTGGATATCAAACAAAAGGATTTTGTTTTGTACAGTTGATTAGGTTCAGTGGTGAAAGACACGTGGCTTGAAATAAATTGTTAAAATGCTGACGAATGACTATGAGAAATCGACACTGTTCTGGTAAAACATCACCTGAAACAGATATAATCGTTGATATTTATACTGAACGTTAGTTTATCGAATATCTAGTTCTAACCTAGACTGTTCGGGTAAAATATGTCATGATACGATCAGTATTGAAATTGTCTTGCAATCAACAAATCAACAAAAACAAGACGGATTGATTAGTCTGCATTGCCTGCAGAAACATCGCCCACTGGTATATGTGATTGTTTGTAAAAACATCGTAAAAAAGTGTTTATTTATTTTTTTGTTCGGCTGAAATTCTCTTTGAAGAAAATAATGCATGTTCCATGATATCAAGCGTCACCAACATTGAATATCTACGTCTTATCTAGACTGTTCGGGTAAAATATGATGAATAATACATGATACGATCTGCATTGCAATTACCTTGCAATCAACATATCAAGAAAAAAAGACGGAGTGATTGGTCTGCTGCGTTGTAAACATCGCCCGTTGGTATACATGAAAAGTATCGTAAAAAAGTGTTGATTTATTATTTTGTTCGGCTGAAATTCTATTTGAAGCAAGTAACGCATAAGCCGCAATATCAGAGCACAAAAGGCAAGTAATACAACAACCAACGGTAACGCGTAAAAGTAGTTTGTAACTAAAGTGTATTGACAGATTGGCTTGAAGATGATTCGTCTGAACAACCTTTCTGGTATCTCTACTGTGAGTGACCGGAATCTTCTCCCCTTGTGCTCATCATATGTCAACCAACAGATGTACCAGAACAACGGAACCCACCTAGCTCATGATCGAGCTTCGCCTAAATAACTCAAAATGTCTGGCTGACTGTTAATCATCAAAGACAAAATAATGCTCATTTTCCTCAGACGCATTTTACAGAGTAAAAACGAAAAGTGGCATGCCCAAAAGACTATTTATTAAGTTCTTTAAAGCCGAACATCATTGTAATTGTTAACATTGTAGTTGAAAGCGCTAACAAGAGCCCATAGACTGCGTGTGAAAAATACCCAGATTAAATTTGAAGATAAAATACAGCTTATTGAGAATAAAGGTTTTTTCCTGGAACAAATGTTTGCTTCAAAGATAAATGTTTTATGTATATTGAATCATACAATTGTTCCAGGAAATATAAATACAACTCCACTATAGTTAGAAACGATTTTGCATGAACAATTGGTTCAGATGACGGCGACATACAACTGTCCAGCAAAACATGCTGTTTTTCTCAGATGTATGGAAATATGAAATTGACGTACCAAAGTTGTGTTGATTCCTAATGTCGTACTAGAAGCTTAATACCTATATAAAAACTTACGACTGTACTGATATTTTAACATTTTATTACGTAATGCTAATTGAATGCGCATATAACATTCCTACTTTTATTATGTGCTTACTTAACACTTTCCATGCAAGAAAATTAATATGATATTATTCCGCGTTGCTGCTAATGTTATCTTTTATTATGTTCATGTTAAATTGCAGCATCGTAATAGCTTGTAATCGAACCACAATATTTCAGCTGTTATTGTTTCCTCACTGAACGAATGTAATAAATGAAAGATGAATGTCTATGTAGCAACACAATGAGTTTTAAAAAAGATTGAATATGATATTGTGACTTCAATATCGGCTTTAGGTAAATGGCCTTCTAAAAGTGACCCTTTATACAATTTGCCACAAGGATAAATCAGAAAAAGACAAAAAATACAGCTAAATTGAAAAAAACAATAATAGAATATGAGAAATGAAGGAGTGGCCGCGTAAGCCAGATATTTAAAAAAGATATGTATATACACGTAGGTTGTTATGTAAACTCTCTCTACATATACAGCCTATATATACAGTGGATCATAATCATCATCATATACAGCCTAACGCTTCCAGATGATAAAACAGTGAGTGAATCATCTACTGATGCAGCATCAGTGATCCTCGACGTATGCACACCTCAATATCAAGGTGCTCAGGACAGTCTTGAGAGTGCATTGATTAGACCATTCTACGTGGGTCTTTAGGAATTATGAGATCTAGAGTTGATGTTACATACTCATACCACAACAAGCCAACACACATATGTCGGCAGTTTTAACAAAAAATTAACACATGATTCGACTCGTCCTATTGAGCAAAACATCAATCTTCTATTGCCAGGTTATAGACAGGTTTACTTGGCGGAAAACATTATTTTGTTTTACCTCCCCCAGGAGAAAATTTCAAGAGGGTCAGGTAGGATTTTCCGTGGTGGCATTCTAGCATGAGAAGCTTGGCAGATGTACCTGTGTTTATAAGAGCATAAGGTATCATCCCACATAGGGATACCAGTGGGTCTTGACCAGTACTGTACACAGTCGTATGAAATAAACACTGAGAACTCCGGCTGACCTGGGTTCCATCCCTAACGAAGAAAGAAGTTATATAGTCAATAGAATAACACACCCAATCATCTTTAATCTGAATGTATCATGTTCCATAAATCATTTCAAGGATGTAGTACGCATAAAAAAAGACTGAGCTTTCTTAGACAAACCAACAAAACTATTCCACCATTTCTTTTACACTTGCATTATCAGATTATGATTGTGGATGACCAATGTATAAAGGACCTCAAGCTGTGCTGAGCCTTTAGATATAGTTAAACATCATGATACCTCCTCATCCCATAGGCTGTGAAGTATTGTTTTAGTGTGTGTGTGTCTGTTCGCCAAAAAGACATACACAGAGGCACGGCACGTTTGCAGATGAAGAGTCGAGTGAAAGGCAGTATCACTCTGAACTCAAGAACTTTGACGTCTTGGAGAACACTGACTGTATCTGTCTTATCAAACAGTACACAGATGTAGAGTAGTAGAGTAAAAATCTTTATTTCCCTTGGATGGCCCAACTATATACATCGTGTTTAACTTACCTTGTACGGGTTTTCATTGAGTTTAGAGCGGTCTGCCCATTCCCATTCCGTTTGCCATTTCGTCAAACCAATCCAGTAGTTGGAATCTTTGCCAGACTTGATAATCTGGCTTCTCAGAGCGACGTCCAATTCCTCCGTCTTGGGCATGGCTAGTACGGCTCCCTCGCTCTCACAGGCCGCCTGGGCGTCAACGTAGCTCTTTGCGATGATATGAACCCGGATGCATGTTTGGGCAAGTAGTTGGTAGCCATTTCTACATTCAGCTGAAACAGTCACGCAGTTTTGACTACTACAGAAAAATTTAAAACCTTTTTCGTTGGTAGCCAACAGGAAAAAGATGCTATCGATTAATTTTGAGCACTGATTCAACCGTCTTACTGTTGTTATCTCAACTGAATGCAACAAAGATGTACACTTTTCAATGAATCAAAAGAAACAAGATCCTCACCTTTGCAAGTGGGAACTCTACCACTCCATGAACCGTCTGCCCTGCACCTGATGCTTGTCGCACCTACAAGATTGTACCCGCGGTCACAGAAGAAGTACATTACTTCCTGGTAGGACTTTTGGCCTCTTGTGTAGCCATTGTCTGGGGGCTTCAGTGTCGCGCACTGCACAGCTGAAAAATAACATCGAAACAAAAGGTAACAATTATGATCAATGTGATAGAGAAAAAAAGGAGCTCAAAGCTCCTATTCCATTTTCTTTAGGAATATGGAAATGTCACGAACAGATGTAATGTTGTAGATTTTATGAATGATGACAGAGGCTAACAAATATATGGCTGCGCCATAAATTGTGGGAAGTTCTCTACTTTCAGCAACGTTCTTATTTATGCTCAAGGAGTTGTGGGTACTCTAGTGATACTGTTAGTAGTTTCCTGGAGCAGAATGTCTGTTATATAGCATTTGCAACATTAATGTATTGTGTTTAGTGGCATATGGCAACAGGCTAGCCATTTGCTCTGTAATTTCAGCTAAATATAATCACCTCTCTGTCAATAGCCTACCTGTGCATGTTGGTGATCTTCCACTCCAAGTTCCGTCAGGCCGACAGGTGAGTGTAGAAGTGCCGACCAGCTTGTATCCTGGGTCACACGTAAAGGTGACCACGTCTCTGTAGGAGTTGGAGCCGGTCATGGCCCCATTTGCTGGGGGTGTCAGCATTGTACATCGTACCGCTGTAATCAGATACAAAAATGACATCCTTAAGATATGAAGCCTTTCAAAGACATTTACATCATCTCTGAAGATTTTACTGACAGAAATTATCCGATCAAGTCCTATTTCCTTTAGCCTGAAGTAGTCATAAATTGTGAGATAAAACGACTTATTCAAGATCAAACAATGGGTCGTGAAGTGAAGAGAATCCAACTTGGGTATGGTCTTCTATCATTATACTCATTGAAATTTAAACCGATTTTTTTAGAATACAAATGAATATGTTTTATCATTAACACCAGTACTAGCTGATATGCATTCCTTACATATTTGACATAGAAGCTACAAAAGATCAAAGCCTTACATGTACCTTGGCAAGTAGGAACACTGTCACTCCATGTACCGTCTGTCTGGCACGTGGTACTTCTCGCACCTACAAGATTGTACCCTCGGTCACAGGTGAAATACATTATTCCCTGGTAGGAGCGAGAACCACGCATGTTACCATTGACCGGAGGCGTCAGGGTCAGGCATTGTACAGCTGAAACAGTACGAAAGAAAATGACAAAATTAACACCTAATAGCTTTATCAGGTAAGAAACACAGGTGAATATTAAACGCATAATATAGTGTCCATAATATACAAAACAATGCAATGGTAAGTTCAAAATGGATTAGCATGTATACACTACTCATTTCATCCTTTAGGTATCGACATTTTTTATTCTTTGAATAGCCTACCTCTGCACGTTGGTGGTCCTCCATTCCAAGTCCCGTCAGATAGACAGGTGAGTGAAGAAGTACCGACCAGCTTGTATCCTGGGTCACACGTGAAGGTGACCACGTCTCCGTAGGAGTTAGGGGGATGCATTACACCGTTTGCTGGTGGTGTCAGCATTTCACACTGCAGTGCAGTTGTCATTTTTTGAGGTGTGGTTGTCACTTGCGGCAGTGTAGTTGTCATCTGTTCCTGCGTAGTTATCACCTCTGGCAGTGTAGTTGTCACCTGTGGCAGTGAGGTTGTCATTTGTGGTAATGTAGTTGTTTCCTGTGGCATTGTAGTTGTTTTCTGTGGCAGTGTAGTTGTCACCTGTGGCAGCGTAGATGATATCTGTGACAATGTGGTTGTCACCCGTGGCAGTGCGGTTGTAACCTGTGGCAGTGTGGTTGTCACCCGTGGCAGCGCGGTTGTAACCTGTGGCAGTGTGGTTGTCGGCTGTGGCAGTTTGGTTGTCAGCTGTGGCGGTGTTGTTGTTACCTGTGGCAATATAGATGTATTATGTGGCAGTGAGGTTGTCACCTGTAGCAGTGATGTTGTAACTTGTTGCAGTGTGGCTGTCACCTGTGGTAGTTTGGTTGTCATCTGTGATAGTTTGGTTGTCACCTTTGTCAGTGTGGTTCTTACTTGTGGCAGTGTGGTTGTATTGCGTGGCAGTGTGGTTGTCACCTGTGGCAGTGTGGTTGTGTTATGTGGCAGCCTGGTTGTATTATATAGCAGCAAGGTTACCATCTGTGACAGTGTGGTTGTCATCTGTGGCAGGGTGTTTGTAACCTGTGACGGTTTGGTTGTATTACGTGGTAGTGTAGTTGTAACACGTGGCAGTGTGGTTGTATTACGTGGCAGTGTGGTTGTCAACTGTGGCAGTGTGGTTGTCAACTGTGGCAATGTGGTTGTCGTCTTTGTTGGTCCAGCTGTCACCCCCTGTGGCAAAGTGATTGTCACGACATGATTACTGTTGAGGTAAACCAAACATGGGAATTTTGCTGATGCCGACAAATGAAAATGCAGAACACAATGTAAATGGGCTTTATTCTGTACTTGCTTGCAAAAATAAATGTATGCCCAAAAGTATGTTAGGTTTATAATTACTTGAGCTGTCGTTATCGGCATGAACGCTGGAGTTGTTGCTTCTCCGGGCGATGGTGGAAACATGCTGGTTGTCAGGTGCAGTCTGGTTGCAGACACGTGGGTATTTGTTGCACCAAAGGCTGGTTTTGTCAGGGTGACTGGTATGTAGATTGCAGTCACGTTGGTACTTGTCACAGGCCTGGCAGTTGCCCATTTGCCTTGATCAGTTATCGCAAAGGGCTGGCAAAAATAGTAAGTCACAATCTATTTGCATGATAAACATTACAGACGACATTTGGAATAAAAGATTTAACAAGAAGGTGAAAACATGGTGCAGTATGAATTAATGTCATAACATCATCCTTTAGATCATACAAACTATTATTTTTTTCTTATTTCTAAAGTTAGAGATTAGCAAGGGGACGTCAATGAAAAAACTTGAATTTACTATATTTATTCTCTGAAACTGAGCACATCAAGGGGAAACTTTCTCCACTTATTCTGTTGTCATGTATACTTTCAAGTTTATCACTGACCCTTTAAAATTTGTTTTTGCCTCATGAAACTAGTTTCAATTGTATTGCAAGTGTTGCAATAGTTTTTGTTTTATTTCATTAAATGTCAATGTCTTGCCTAGATGGAATGACAAGATTCTATTAGTGAATGGAACGTCTTGGTGATGCATTATACAATCATGATTGTGGATACAAAACTAATATCATAAATGACTTATTGATGTAATGCAGACGACTAACCATGTTTATGTCAGCTTGTCCTCCCGGTGTGGCTATGAGACGTTCGATGATACCAGCTCCTGTGCCTAAGAAGGCGACCACTACAATAGCGATGATGATGTACACATGGGGACGGTGAAAAGCCATCTTGCAGCGTGTAGAGAACCCACAGCTGTTTGCCGTATCATTTGACTCTGTGAAAAATCAATATATTTCATATGAATTGATTTGGTTTGCAGATCGTATTCGCAAGGGAATGATAAACGTATACTCAGTGTTTTATGCTTCGCAATCATATGATTTTCCTGAGAGTAACTATGATAATTCATTAGATTATGTCTATTACGTAGTGTTATCAAAATTTCATTCGTCAACTACAATGTACATGTATTAGGATTACTTTGAATGCATCTAGTATACTTACCATATGTTATAGATAAGATGTGCATTAGAATCAAAGTTTACTGACTCTGAGATCCCTATGCTATCCTAAAATTACTGAGACTTCTTTGTGATAGTAATAAATATAATTTGACAATATGTCATTGACTGTCTTTACCTTGTCGTAAAGCACCTGGTACATACATCCCGTTGTCAACAAATCCAGGAATGTTGCAGTGTGTAGTTTGGGGGGCTGTACTATCCGTCTCTGTGTCATCTGCTGGTGGCTGTGGGTTATTGATGTCATCCTTGTCGACATAGGTGTACATGTGGCTGTCACTAGTGCCAGGGTCGTCCTCACAGGGAGTTGAAGAAACAGGTCTGGCTTTGGGTTTATCACCTTTAACAGAAAGAGACAATCGAACATTAAGTACTTCAGGCACATTTGGTGGATGGATGATAATGAAATTTGCTCCATGTATTTGGGAAGGTGCTAGCAAAACAAAGAACACGTTAGAAAAGTGACAGTGAGAGGCTTCCTTTCGTACTGCATCAGAACACCCAGTCTACCTTCATTGTATCATTGCTTCTTTTCGAGCCCAAAAGCTATTAGCTACATATCTTTCCAGCCCAAAAGTCATATTGTCCACCACGAATAGACATCTATATACACAACCTCAAGAATACTGCATACTACATGTATATCAAAATGTCAGCCCTAACATGTCTTCTGAAAAAGAGAAGCGAAGCAATCATCAAGACCTTAGTCATATCATATCCGGATGCCCTCGTCCCACCATGACCTTCGTGCAATCGTAAACACACTACCTGTCCTGTGTATGGAAAGGCACATAGTTATCACATGAATGTTATCATTCTGATTCGTGTTTTTTAACTGGACTAGATGAAGGTGACTTGTTCTTTGAAGCCAATGTTGTCCTGGTAGAAATAAATAATGGGACAGTTCCACAAATCAAAGAGACGGGAGGCCAGTCTACTATATTCATTCAAATGTATCAGTAGTAAAGTGCATCCTACCTGTACTGCCGTCTTCGTGTGGAAGTGGTGGCAACGGTTGATGAGCCTTGCTGTGCCCACTATTCTCCATCTGACACGGTTCTTTTTCTGTTGTGATCGTCCAGGCAGCTGAAGGGCAATACAATATAAAGATGGATACAACTTGTTTTATTGGGAAATCGAACAAGATGGGAAAAAGGAATGTAGTTGGAATGGGCCCTGTATAAAGATGGGCATCATCGTATATATGAACACTATCAATGCAATAGCTAGCAAATACGGCATATTTCACTCCAAAATCGCCTGTTCCTAAATTACCTAATTACCTACATGTATGTGCAAAAAGGGAAGATTCATCAGTAACTTCGGCCCAAAAGTGATCAATTGCGAAGTCATCCTAATACATAATGTACCATTCCAAAATCACTTGCACTCAAAAAATTGACTTTCATGATGACCGCAGTCAAAATTGAACTTTGCCCCTTCCAAACAAGAATGGACTCTTCCAGTGGCACCCCCGCGTAAAATACACCAATCCAAAACCTCAACAGCCCGAACGAACAATTTTAAGATCACCTCCGTCCAAAATAGAATTTTACCAATTTTACCCCAATTCAAGAACAGACTTTTAGATAATATACATTTTTGGTTTGAAATAATCCTCTAGCTAAAAACTGCAGTTTATAAGATCATTCAAAATGCCAAATACTATATTCATCGAATTAATCAGTAGTAGAGTGTATCCTACCTGAAGTGACGTCTTGTTTTGGAATGGGCGGCAACGGGCGACGAGCTTTGTTTGGTGGTCCACTCTGCGCTTTTTCTGTCGTGATGACCGTCGGTTGTCCATCTTGTTTCCTTTGTTGACCGGTCGGCCGCAGCATGTTAACCTCATCCTTGTCTATGTAATGGTACATGTGGGTGCCAGCATCTTCATGGTCAGGGGACGAGGACTCACTATCTGCGAAAAATTCCCCCAAACCTTCTGTATTTAAACCGGAAACATTAAGTATGATTATAAGTGCACCGCCTAGTGACCCGCAATGGAACTACTGCATAAGGTACTTTGAACAAGGTTCGAACCTTATGAGGTATAATTATAAGTACAAACTACATTTGTCTCAGTCAATACGATGAAGGTTACCATAGCCTCTATAAGATTTACCGATCGATTAGAAGGGTTGTTGAAATCGTCCAGAATTGGCTCTATATTTTGTAGACGGACTGAACATGCCTTGGAGACCAAAGGTCTCAACCAGAAGGTGTAGTAGAGACTAACCTTACCCACCATTTAAGTTACGATGGCAGGGAATTCAATTTAAATTATCCAACAGAAATAACAGTTTTATCAACTGTATCAATAGTAGAGTGTATCATACCTGTAATGAAGCCTTGGTAAGGGATTGGCGGCAACGGGCGACGAGATTTGTTGTGTCCACTCTGCGCCATCTGACTCGACTCTTTCTCCGTTGTGCTCATCGTCGGTCAAGCAACTGAAGGACAAGGCAAGGAGAATGAGTGCCACGTGATCCATACACGAGTTGCGCTGCTTGAAATGTATGTATTAGCTGACTGCAGATCAAACAAAAGGGTTTTTGCTTCATATGCAAGTAATTAAATTCAGCAAAGAAAAGACGACCAAGAAAAAAATGTGCCTTGAAATATATGAATGCATCCGACCAAAAAGGGACAGTAAACATTAACATATGTATGCGTACACGTTAAATGGTGGCAATTTGTAATCATTTTTTGAGGCCCAAAAGTGCAAGTAGACTTCAGGCAAATTTTTTATTTAAAATTTAATTTTGTTTTCTGCTTTTAGAACCTATGGTACAATCCAATTACTCATGGAATGCCTTTAGCCCTTGATCAAATAAAATACCCCTTTGTACCTTCAGTACTGTTGTTGATGAGCAGCTGTTTGATCATTTGTCAACAGTTTGATGCCTTTCTTTACCACCAACAAAAAGAATATTGAGTGATTAGTCTAGGTTGCAGGCTGAAACATCGCCCACTGGTAAACATGGGCGTTTCAATAAAGAAATAATTTTTTAGTAAAAAAAGTGTTAAGTAACATTTTATTCGTCTGAAATTCTACTTGAAGAAAATGATTTATATCGTAGGTTCTTGAGAGACATTGTGCCAGGATTTCAAAGCACAAAGACCATCTATTGTCATTATAGATTTTCAAGAAAATCATAGATATGGTGGTGTCATTTTTTGCCCATGCATTAGCGATATCCTGCCATTTGGGCTACTTCTAACTACAATGTATGATATGTATCTTTAACTCCTGTGCCACGATATCATTTACGCTAAAATTAGGCCATGTTCCTTTTGTTTTCAGAAATTGAGATGCCTCCATCTTCAGATTTGTGTCGAATATGTTCAACTACAGTTGTGTCGAAATTTTAGGTTTTATACAAATCTGCACGATTATGTTGATGTTTCCAGCTATGCCACAGGACTCCAATGTTTACAATAGTCGTACAATTTGATTTTTGTACCAACTTGAGCGTTTCTTTGAGGTTCCTCTGTTTCTACAACCGTGAAAAAGATTACAAATGGTTCTGTTGATTGTTGTTATAAGAATTAGACGTACGTGAAAAAAGGTAAGTCAATCGCCTTTTCTAAGGCCGTAAGTCCACTGGGTTGTGTCTACGGCATGGTATCGAAAGTGGAGCCAACACCTCTCCTTCCACCGTTTTTACCTCCCCAACCGAATCCAAGTACCCATTTACACCTGGGTGGAGTCAGAAAAGGTGATTCAAATGCCTTTCCCAAAACATCTAGCCAGGAATAAAACCCGTGACATTTTGAACCCGTGTCTGCTAGGTTAGCCACTGTCTTTTATTTGTATATGTTGTCTTCCTTGTATTTTGATTTCAATGTATTTAATGTATGGACTCGAGGAAGTATAGCGTAAGATTGTAAAAAAACAAACAAATTACACTAATGGAGATCCCAATAAAAAAATAAAATGAAATAAAAATACAAACCTAGACGTAATCCCACGCTACCAATAACATACTATTAGACTTGCAAGCATGGAAAACATGAACTGCGTAATAGTAGATTGTAACTAACCTGTATTGACAGATTGGCTTGAAATGACCCGTCTTATCAACCTTTCTGGTATCTCTACTGTGAGTGACCTGAATCTTCTCTCCGTGTGTTCATCATATGTCAAGCAACAGATGTGTCAGAACAACGGAACCCACCTAGCTCACGCCTAAATAACTCAAAACGTCTGGCTGACTCTTAATCATTACCAGTTATTGAATGGTAATGCTGTTACATAACGCTGACTTGATCATAAGAAGTAAAGGCGAAAAGAGGTATGTCCAAAAGAAAAGATCTGGAATATGTATTAAGTCCTTGACAGATTATTCATTTTTCCGCGAAACATACCTTTGTTCCAGGAAAAAAAAGTACCACTGCACTGCAGGCAGAAAAAAAGGTGCATATGTCTGTGTGTTTGTTTGTGTGTATATATATATATGTATGTGTGTGTGTGTGTGTGTGTTTGTGCTTGTATCTGTGTGTATGTATATATGTATGTATGTGTGTGTGTGTTTGTGTGTGTGTGTGTATGTGTGTGGATCTCTCTCTCTCTGTCTGTGTGTGCGTGCCTGTCAGTGTGTGTGTGTGTGTGTGTGTGTGTGTGTGTGTGTGTGTGTGTGTGTGTGTGTGTGTGAAGAGAGAATCAACTCCACCACCGAAACTTTATTCACACTTTCTGGTCTTTTCTGATCGACTAAACATTGTCACGTGTGGTTTACTTGATACTTAAAACTGCATGGAACATAACATGTTGCTTTCTAAATATGAATATGCCATACGTTAAACAGAAAAACTAGGTCGACATCTGTTACCAAATTAATTGTTGTCTGGGTATACCCTGACGGAAGTTGTGCTCATATAAAAACACGCATGATTTGAGGTCTGTCATTTTAGGTTTCAAACGATTCCCGTCGAGGTTTCAAGCAACGGGGAATTCACCGCTATTGGACTGTAAAAAAATCGGTCCGTCTTCAGGCACCCCAGCAGCGCAAACGAGCCAGGAAAACCTCAGGTTTGTGCTGAGAAAGTTTATTTTCTTCAAAGAAGATATACCAGCTAAACTATTTCCAAAAATATTCGTTAACAGATTTTCTAAGATCGAGGCAACCATGATTTTAAAACGTTCTCTTTTTCTGAACCAAATCAAAAACAATTGGTTCACATTGCTCATTGTTGTATTTTTGGCGAAGTCCTGTGAGGGAATTCAGCACAATAGCTGCAAATCGTCTCTAGTAGCAGGCCGGCCGTTCGTCAACTGTCAGTTTACATATCTCGGGTTAAACGACTTCCCTGTATGGGTACCAGCAAACGCCACTCGCGTGCATATAACGTTTAATAACATAAGGAATCTCACATCAATTCCGTATCTGGGAAATGTATACCTATTGGACATGTCATGGAATCACATTCAAACGGTTTCCTGGTTGTCGCTACGAGCTTTGCCGGCTTTAGAGTTTCTCATGCTGTCTGCTAACGAAATCACGCACGTAAAATTAAGCGTCGTTGTGAAATATCTCCCCAAACTGCAACTGGTAGATTTGTCGAGGAACAGGATTAAGACAGTCTCTGGAAACGACTTGGGTCTCCCCGTCTTGAGGAGGACGGCTCTTTCAGAGAACCCTTTCAACTGTGACTGTACAATGTTTTGGCTCATCGAGAAGCTCCAGTGTTTACAAGAATGCAACACGACGTTTTCGGATTGCTGTTATGGGTGTAACGCTTGCTTCCTCATAACAACCCGATTGGGCCGGCGTGACCATAGTAGATATATATGTGCCACTCCTACTAGCATTAGCGGATTGACGTTGGCAAACGCTGCAAGCTCTCTAACTTCGTGTGAGACACCAATGTCCAAAACTACGCCCATGACAGATTCGCCTCTCGGACAATTTAAGTTTAAAACAACCGCAGCCGACTTTTCATCCGATGACCATCCACGAGCATCTGATGGTGTCATCAGTGAAACGCCTATGTCAGAGGTGCAAACTGGAACGTCTTTGTTTTCGAACACGCGCAAGTATATAAAATCTCTACACCCAGCGACAATTTCCACCATTTCTAATAAGACACTTTTCGTGACACAAAGTTACTTTCTGTCCAGCAAAGCAGGGGCTACTCGTCCTGAAGAGTCTATTCCCACCAGCAAACCCACTCGTGACTCGGACAGCAACCTAAAGATCGCTCTCCCACAAATTGTCGTCATCACTTCGGCCAGTTTTCTGGCGTTACTGTTTATCGTGTACTTGTCAGTGAGGATGATCAGATCTCGGAGCTCTGATGACATTGACACTGCTGCAGTTGCCACCAATGCAATGATGATGCAATACTTCCGACCACCGATCCAGAACACTATGTATGTACAGTCAAACTCTACCGACATCATGATAAGGAGCACTATTCAGAACAGAAGCAATTATGCCATATCTCAATTAACAGATTCTAACTACACACCCATGGCCCGGATAGTCCCTCCAATAGAAAACACTGCATACTGCAGTACTCAGCAGCCAATGGCAACACTGGACAGTAATAATGTTGCCCCATCGCAAGACCTTCCTTCCTTTCAAGACACCGTTGTCCGACACTGTCTCGGTGTAGCATCCCTGCGAACATTTCCTCACAACAGGATGCTTGTAACAGCCTCCGTCTCGGCAAGGGAAGCAAAAGTTGATGCCAGGTTTTCCTCTAGACCTTTGCCAGAATTACCTACAAGTCGCAACTTTCCCTGAAGTAAAAAAAAAATGTCTCTACTGATCCGGAAACTAACAGGAAGCCAGAATATGAACTTTCATGAGAACAGTTGACATACGTCTTGCGTAATCGCAACGATATTGGATTAATGTGTACATATTAAATTTGCTTCGATAAAGACAGCTTGTTCTCTTTAATACGTCGTTTGAAAAACTTAATCTGCTTTGTATCTTTAACATTTGGGAGACGTGTGTTTTGTTGTAGTGACCAAATGCAACAGAGGTAATGTGGTGAACACTTGAATATCATTACATATTGCGGTGAAATTATATCCGTTATGGTGAAATAAAGGGAGAAGAAGGAATACAAAGATTCTGTATCATTCTGTACTTTCAAATGCTTGCATCAAAACATGTATGTGTTTACCGAGTGCGTAGGCTTATAACGCTTCATATTGTTTGAAGTAGACTGTCCTTGCTGCTCCCCCCCTAATTATATGGGGCCTATAAGCCTTACTTCATAAAACATGGCTATTCAACAGCTTTTCATAGAAAACCAATCATATCTCCCGCCTACAAGAGGTTGGTAAATATAATTAGAGGATAAATGGACTCCAGAATGATGTATTGCACCGTTCTAGAGCTCATTTACAAGCTACTTCCCCATGATATTCTGCGAGAAGCACATGTTGTTTTCACATGTAATAAATGGTTCACACTTCATGATGTTTGGGCCCAGACGTAGTCTGGTCATCACCAGTCCCTCCCGGGGCTGCGGGCTGGATTTCCTCGGCAGCGTAAGCGTTTATCCCCGCCCGGACAACTAAGCCACCTCGGTAATTTTGCCAGCCTGAGTTAAATTAATAGTCCTGAAAGATCTTCCTTGGGAGGGCTTTGGCAAAATTTCCTCGGGAGCGTGTTGGTCCTGGTGCCGAAGACCTGATCTGGGTGGGCCCTTGCAACCAGTCCAATCCAGTTCTGGATCGATGTAACATCTATATCCTTCTTTTGAAGTTCTGTATATGTAATTTGTTGTGATAAGCAGGTGAAGTGAACTTTGTTTCGTAATTTCAGCCAATATTTGTTATAGTTAAATGATACTAACAAGGGCTTACAGTACAAACTACCCTTTCAAAGATGTTAAAAACGATTTTTAAGGCAGGTCAAAAGGCCCATAAATGTCATAAAAGATTCAAGAGGCAATGCAACTAAACGTAAGAAGAACATCCAAATCAAAAAGTTGATTCTTGAACTGATAAAACAGAAAAGTAGAAAGCTCAAAATAGTTTTTGGTTTGTAAAATTCACACTAAGCGATAGAAAACGTATATTTGCTATATCCGACATTTGATTGATTTTTTTAATTTTGAATATTTCGCAGTTCATCTAAAAAATTAATGAAACACGTAGACAGCTATAGTCGCCATGGAAACGTAGCAAAACACACAAATTGAAACCCGCAGTAATTATGTCTGCATGGACAGGGTATGATTGAAAACGCAGCAGGATTTGGAATGCGTGGGCATTTCCCAATATGAAATGCCTCGTGATCAGGATACAGTAAACTGGAAAATGTTCACGTACAGGTATTCAATTTCGCGGTAAAGAAAAATGGAGTGTTCGCAGTAGTTTTGCAATCGAGACGAGTGGGTAGGCAGGCAGAAGGAAGAAAAAATTAACCTTTTAACCACGGTTTTAAGTTCGCGATAAAGAGTTCACCGCAAAAACCGCGAATATAAAACCGCCGCGAACATTTTCTATTTTACAGTATTGACGCCTTTGCACACCCACGTATGGTCCTACCTGCTGGGCATGGGGTGTTGCCATGGCGACAATCAACGTGTCTCACATAGTCTCTTCATAATGATTGCACGTACGCCAATTAAGCTCCATATAACTGCAAATGTCAGGCAGATCTGTAAACTTTACATACGGCTTAAAATAGACGCGGGCCTTTCTTGCCTACGTTACCACTGTATGCACACGTGGTTAGCCGAGCGTCGGTAATGATGTCATTCTCCGTCTTTAGGAAGCACTAAACACACCGAGAGGAATACATCGTGTGCTTCGGGGCTTCGAAGGACCATCGCCGAAGCTTACACTCTGCTTGAGCGGTGATGAAAATTCATTGCCGGAGAAAGCGATGACGACGGTACATCCAAATTCCGTGATGGTAGCATCAGCAGCGGGTCTGACTAAGACTAGTAATATCTCGGATTCAAATGGAACTGCGAACGGGACAAACGAAACGGACTGGAGGACCGATGCTTCAGTGGTGACCACTTCAGTGAGTCTTGTGCTCATCATGGCCGCATCCCTGGTGTTGAACGTCTTAGTGACAGTGGCCGTCGTCAGAGGGATGAGGAGTCATAAATCGAACACCTCGCTTCTTATCCTGAACTTGACCGTATCCGGGCTTGTTTTGACACTCGTCGGCATGCCGTTATCACTGATGTCTGTTTTCGACGGAGGGGCAGTCCTGGGTGAACTGGACAGTCTTTGCAACGTAAGTTCATTTTGTCCAAGCTGTGTGCTACAAACTATCGCTTAGACTCAAAATTAAATCTATGCACTCCGTAGACAAACTTCTTAATGGTTGGATCAATAGAGAAAATAACCTAAGGGACTACCAACAAATGGCCAAAATGTCCAGTTGGTCCTTATGAAAATATAGTCACTGGCATAGCTTTGATTGTATGTCAAAGACAGTGACCAAGAAATCGGTATTGAACTCATCATTCTCATGTATTTTACTTGAGTGGCGTAAAATACACTCTATAGATTTATTTTTAGATTGTGAGTCTTTCTGTGTGTGTCGATGCAATTCTACTAGGGCCAGCTTCCATACAAAAATTAATGTGCCCTTCTATGTTTCAGGTAAATGGTTTTGCGTCGGTGTTCTTGGCCTTGGCTACCACCCTGTCTCTCACAGCCATCGCTGTGGATCGCTACCTCGCCATTTGCAAAGCGGCCAAGTACAAGGCCATCCTCACACCATGTCGCCTACAAATGGTACTGGTAGCCATCTGGATAGTCTCTGCCATTGGCGCTCTTCCTCCTGTCTTCGGTTGGGCTGAGTTTGAGTACAACCCGGCTACGTACCACTGTTCCCCTGCCTGGCACTCCCCGCACAGTTTAGGCTATCTCATCTTCTGCCTGATCATCGCCATCATTCTACCAATCACCGCCATGCTTGTCTGCTACGCGCTTATCTTTGTGACCGTTCGTAGAAGCAGTAGACGTGTGGCGTCTTCGTTCGTAAAGAACAATGCAACCAACATGTCTTTGGAAAACGGTACAGGTGGGTTGCAACGGTTTATCCGAAACAGTTCTAACCGTACGAAACGTCCCACTAGCATGTATCACAATGACGTCAAGCTTCGGCTTGAGGGTGAAGAAGCGACGGCTGAAGAGGGACAGCAACAGGAAACTGTGTTCGCAATTCGAATCGAGTTGCGACCGACAAGTGAACGAAATCGTGAAACCGAAACAAGCAACGAGGACAGTGGCATCGACGCTACTAAGGCAGGCTTACCACAGAGGTCGCCATCGTACGATGAACATGATCATAGTAAATGCACAGTTGAGGCTGATGATAAAATGGCAGTAAGATACCAAAGAAACGACCGGTGTCTTGCCGTTCAGGACTCGGCTTCGGTTAGCCTCAATACGGGGACAAGACGAAACATGTCTACAGCTGGGGAAAAACCACGGCTTGATTCATGGCGTTCCACGTCAACACAGAGTTCCATGTCAACGCAGAGTTCCATGTCAACAAAGCGTTCTATGTCAACCCAGCATTCCATGTCAACACAGCGTTTGTATTCCCTTTCTCCGATGCCTTCCATGCCGACCCAGCGTTCCATGTCTCCAGTGCGTTCAATATCAATACACAATTCCATATCAACACAGAATTCCATGCCAACACAGAATTCCATGTCAACACAGCGTTCCATGTCAACTCAGCGTTCCATGTCAACACAGCGCTCCATGTCTACAGAGACAAACTCAGGATTCATAAACGGCGTTGAAACCAATGCACACATTAACGAAAGGGATGGCACCGCTGGCACTGCCAGCATTTCCGACCGCTTGTCTCCATCTCCATCCTTCTTAGAGAGACATTTCGACGAAAGAAGAAGTGTGGACGTCCCTCGCGCGTTCAGGGTCAGCCAGAGAAGGAGAGCCCGCGATCAGCAGAAAAAAGAGAGGAAAGTCGCCATCACCGGTATGTAACGTTACGTTTAGAATTTGAACATCGCACACAATAATACAAGTAAATTCACACACATTCTAAAGATCAGCATAAATTAGACGTATTGAAAAACGAAAAATCTTTTTGAAATATGCTGTGCAAATTCAACGACATTTCAAAATTCAACACGTCTTCCTTGGATTGTATGGCTATTTCGCACATGGCATGCAACAAAATGCGCTTTACGGTACTAAACCTTTTAGGATATTGGATGCAACCTAGCGTGCTATTCGATATCCATGATCAAACAAATGGGGGTATAGATTTTAAAACTCAAATCATCATTACATATTGCACGCTCTCAGATGTGAAAATGATACGTATGATATGTCTCGTATCACCTCTGGTATGTGTAACTGATACAGAACTAGTCTAATATTGCGTAGAATATGTCGTGTTGCTTTTAGCTAAGTCCATACTGATCTGATTATATGGATTACATCCTCTGGGCACTGCAAAAGTCCTGCCAGCGTGCGAAAATAAAAGTTCGGTTAAAAAAGAGCTGCGTTCATTATGAAATGGTCGGGATGGTTTTATGAATGACTGAACTTACAGAACATGGCATGCGAACAATGAATTTGTCATTTCAAATTTTATTAGCCTAGGAGACTTTGGATGGAAAACTTTGCTCAGGGCAATACACTTTGTGCAAGTAGTAATTTATCGACAAAATCGGCATGTTTTACAATAGAAAAAAAGGTAGTCTATCGTATATCATTTGTATCCATTTTCCGATTTTTTTGGTTGTAATTCAATATTTGCTCATTTTACAGCTTTCATTGTGCGATTTATAGTATGGTCCCAAATTTTCATTTCATTTTTTTGAAACGGCCGAAAATTGACGCGCGCGCGCGCGGACGTCATCCGTATAATGAAGTCAGTTTGGACTAAACAGTTCGTGGAAAGGCTTCGTAAGAGACCAATTATAGTGACTTCAATGAAGGTTGCAATTCAGTTTCTTACAATGACGCACTAGTCTATTAATCTAGCAATTACACCAAATTAAAATGCCAAGATTTTTAGATTAAGACCAAAATTCAATACACAACTTAAAACAGCTCCATATAGTAAATCAAGTTACCAAATCGTGTACATGTCCCCAATGAGTAAATGACTTACATGAAATAATTTGTTATATAATGCTTTTCTCCAAGCAGAGGTTTCGATCGGGGGGCTAGAAATCTCTGTTGTCCGGGGGTTTTCTTGTTGTTTGAAAAGGTATCAGTTAACTCATAACCTATTTTATACATACCGGTAGGTGCGATGCTGGTCGTTGCGTACATCACTTGTTGGGGACCATACGCCATCGTTAACATCCAGACCTCCACGGCGCCGCTGTGGGCCTACACGCTCGCCATGTGGCTGGGCTACACCAACTGCGTGGTCTGCCCCGTGGTCTACGCACTGACAAACAGGAATATCATGCGGGAAATCAGGACATTTTGCTAGCCTCGCTTAAAGGCCTTCTGGGTGGTGCGGGTGTTTTTTCCTGGGGCGGGGGCGATTTTCACCCACCCCAAAGGAAATAAAGGCGAGCGTCTCCCAGAAGGCCTACAAAGGAGGCTTACATTTTGCACGCTGCGGCAGCAAGCTGGTAGCTAAGCGCCCCCTAGCGACTTTGTCTGTGAAGAACAACAAAGCTCGCTCATGCAACATACATTGTAAAAACAACATGAAGATATTAAAGGCAACCTAAGCAATATTAGGGCGGTGAAAGTCATATTTTTAAAATTAATCTTTTAGTAATTTCTATGCATAGTAAGTTTAGATACATGTAACACTATCCCATTGCATATCGACCATCATGGAGCAAAAATGCGATGTCGTTGTGTGATGTGAACTCATTGAAAATCTGAACACTTGGAGGCCAGCCATCATTTCAAATCTTCCGAACATGCGCGATTCTGACCGATTAAGTCCGAACGCTTCCGGTGAAATAATCACGTGGTCATGGCTCAATGTGCTCGGGCATTGTGACGTCACGTGGTCGGAAGTTACCGAAGATTGTCGACAGAAAACGGTTACGGAGGATTCTGGGCTGATTTTTGGGTGGTACCAATAAATAACATACTCCTTTTGCGGCTTGTTTCTGTGCTGCTTTTAAACGCCCAAAGTATGAAATAATGATGCAAATGTGGTAATATGGGGAAGAAGATGTCAAATTCAATTTCACCAAGCAGAATTGCTTTCCCCAGAATATTTCAAGTTTTACCCCCTGAAATCGCTTAGGGTACCTTTAAGAGGTAACAGTTCTAAACTAAGAACAATCAGTTTCCAAGCCTTGAGACTGTGAAAATATATTGGATTAGGTATTCTGTGAAACTTTTTTTTTGCACGCTCGTATCAGTTTGCGGGTTTCCAGATGATGCTATCCATTGTTGAATCACCATGGCCTTACTATTAATGAAGAAACAGTTGAGAAGTACTTTGATTTGTTTATTGGTTCTGAGGGTCCTTGACAACATACCATTGAAGTGTTCTACAATCCACGATTGTTATACACCGAATAATTAACAAACTCCAACACTTACAATTAACCACATTGAAATCCTACAAATCATGCCACTTTTCTTATTTCTGACCGAGGGTTTCAAACACTGGGATCAGTAATTTTGTTTCACATTGTTGTGTTCTTTTCACTTGAAACCTTGTACTCTTTGCGGTTATTTCAATTTGTGCAGAGAAAAAAATACTTCATCTTCCTAACACTGCAGCATACGCTATACAGAAGCTATATCTTTGTCTTTTAAAAGCTTGAGGAAATGGGAAAAATATCATCTGTTTTTGTCGTAAGGGACGCTTTTGAGGAAATAAAGATTTATTGCTATCTACAAACAGTTTATGATATTTTACAGACCTGTCAGCATCTGCCTTTTCTATCTTGTACTAAAGGCACTTCCTAAAAACTATGCAATTGATTGTGACGGTAATATTGTGAAAGATGGCATAAATTATTGATGTAACAATCATCAACGGCTGTTGAAAAAATTGTAAGATGACTTAATAACTATTTGAGAAAGATGGTACTAAACTAAAAATCTGATGATGATAAAAATAGAATTTGCCTGTTTGAGTTAAGAAATGTCAAGAATCACCATACATGTAAAAATGTGCTGACAAACTTACGAAAGTTCACGCGAAGTGAAAAACTAAGAACCTAAAAATGTCTGATTTTTAGTCTCTTTCTGCCGGAGCTATAATAGTATAGCCCACGGCTTCTCAAACATTTTACAGTCTTTTTTCCCACCACTCCCACAAAACACAGGAAATCTTTTAACAGCAAGAAAATTTACAATAATCTCTCTTAAATAGAAACATACCCGATTTCACTTGCACAGCGATTTGTATAGGAGATTGTAAGAGGTATTGTGTGAATTGGTCTATCATTGTATATCATGAACAGTTAATGTGTATATTGAATATCTTGACCGAATACAACAAAAAAGCTTGCTGATTACGTGCTAAAACAGATCTCTGTGTAGTGTATATTCATATTGGCAGTTGTGATATTTAGTTTACATTCTTTGAGATTGCTCTTGATAATATATACATCTACAGATTTAGCAGCAGCTTTACAACTAAACAAGTTCACAACAAAAAGCTGTTCAATTTCTCAACAAATCTGTGTACATATACTTACATATTTACTCGTTAATACTTATTGGAGTCCATCGATTGAAATTAAATAATGACTGTTAAAAGCCAAGCCAGTGACAAACATTGACATACACAGGTAGCCTGACATTAACCCTTGTCAAACTGTTACAATGTACATCTTTGTCAACATGCAGAGCCAACACGTCCTTAGCTGAGAGAAGGTTAAAGAAGTCCAAAGAGGGAGCTTATCAAAAGATGGCTCTATTTGTGAATCTTGCAGACAGACAATACTACCACTTTCTGTACTACGGTACTAGTGAAATACTTCTCCACAAGAAAATATGTCAAACTTTTGGAGAAAAAGATTTCTTTTCAGTGCTACAAAACTGTGAAGATGTCTACATAAAACAAAAAGTCTTTGGAAAGCCATTCAGCTTTTCTGAATGGAGTGAGTTATCAAGCAAATTGCAAAGAAGAAGACATTGAATGTCTTCCACCCCCCTTAAGAAGAACTATAGTACCAGCCCCAAGAGAAGTCATTTTCCATAATCTAGCCAGATTTTAGTAGATTAGCACCATTGTGATAACCCGTTTTAATACTTTAAGTATTACTTTCATCAAAATATGATATGTAGAGGGCAGAATGATAAGAATTTTACATCTTTTAAAGAGTTTATATGCCAGTCTTCAGGACTTAAGGTCAAACAACAAGAAAATGTCTTTATTCTTTTTTTACTTCAGAATGGCATCACTACATGTACTTGCCACAAGTTGAAAAAATTACAAATAAAAAAATGACCCTATTATGCAGCAATCTAATGTAGATTGGACAGAAAATATGACTTTATACAAAGTCACGTACCGTCAGAGGTAATGATCTTTGTTAACTTCCTAAAGTTATCTGTTCTAAAAATATAGAACCTAAAATCTCTTTTGTTGAGATTTTTCTGTTTTAGTCTATTTGTAAGAGGTTCCCTTGCATCTGTATTTTTCGAGCAGTTATTTCTTGATTGCTGAAATCTGTACAAGCCATCACTTAGCAACCTTTCATTAAGCATAGAATTATTTTGGAATTGTCTGTCAAGAAAAAAAATGATGAAAACCCCTAACCTAAAGAGCAGTTAAAAAAAATTCATTTGATAAAATAAAATTGATTTTTTAACAAAGGGGCGATTTATGTCATCTCATTTTGGGTCAAAATTTTGCGATGTGCAGTGATTTGAAAAAAGAAAACTAAAACAGGACATTTTCCAACATGTACAACACTCTATACTTACTAAAACTAATTCCGTATACAGTACACATAGGAGAAGCACAATCAACAAACCCTACATGTATAGCAGACAGAGTTGGCACATTTCAGTATTAGCTAGCATAGAAAGATAATTAAAGGTGACTTTTGAGTCTGCTAAAGGTCTTTATAGAAGGTAGCACAGTAGTTGTTGCTGACTCAACACATTTTGCTACACAGTTGTTTCTACATCGGGGCTATCCGAAGGGGAGGGGGCTTGCACTTTGATAAGCGGGGATGTCCCCTCCTCTTCGTCTTTTGGTCGTTTCTTGGGATTGTTGTCATGTTGCCATGGCGGGGGGATGTTTATGGTGATGCCCCCCTCTTCAATCAGGGGCGACAACTCCCCGTTCTTAGTGGTCGAGTTCCTGTCCGCGTGGGCGTTGGGCCCGTCCTTGAGGGTCAAGTCCTCGGGACGATTCTTCTTCGAACGACGGGATCTAGAGATGGAATCAAAAGAATGGGTCATCAGTACAAAATACAGACGATGCTGCAATGTACTCAATTTGCCAGGCAAAAGGGTTCGTGGCAAGGAAACCTTGGAGGGAGTGTGTCAGGAAGGACATTAATGATTAATGTGTGTGGCCTATATGTAACCAGCGTGAACCCCCTGGACAGAGCTGCTTGGAAGCGCAGTGTGAAGACTAGCCGACTGCTGCCCACCCGTGTCAGGGACCCCAGCAGCAGTATAATCAAATAATGGATACTACTACTGTAACAGTATTATTATTAGGAGGACTAATACATGCATTTTGATTCTCTGACATGCATTTGACAATAGCTGTAAAAACCCATTCAACAGTGTCTATACAGTACTTTTTCCTTTTCTGAGTGTCTCCAGCGAGTGTTTTCCAGATGGCAGTCTTGGCCACCTCTTCTGATATGTTCAGAGTTTTGCTCTTGGGGTTGTACTGGATAGCCTCTACAGGGATGGTGATGTTGCCTCCAATCTCATCCTTGGTTTGGTCTACAACCTCCAGGAAATCTGCTCCCTCCTGGAATGTTTAGAAACATTAAGTACATCAGGAAAAGATCCAATATTCAATAGTCTATAAGAGCTTATCATTTTTTCCATATCTTCCATATCGATCAAGCAGGTAGGTGCTGACCGCCATGTTGGTGTCCATATTTGCATTTGTTTGTTGGAACCTTTATCTATTGATGAATAACTTAAATTGGCCTGCAGGCCACTTTTAATTGATTGTTGATCAAGAATACACATAATCTAAGCAGCAAGATTTTAGTATCATCTGGTTAATGATTCTCTTCTTTGAGCTGTAGACATTGTTACTGGTTATTCAAGAGGGTCAAAAAATCTTTGACAAAAAAAAAAAGATTAACTGAAATGTAAATAGGAACAGCAACATGGTCGCGAACAAAAGATTTCCTTACGTACCAGAGTTCTGGACCTTTCTCTGTACTCTTGTTCGGCCATTTCTTTGTCTGACTTCTACAAAATGTAATATGCTTGAGCAATAGCTCACCTAAATCTACATAGGAACACCAAAATGGTGGCGGACAAAGGATTTCCTTACCAGAGTTCTGGACCTTTCTCTGTACTCTTGTTCGACCATTTCTTTGTCTGCCTTCTTTCTCTTGATGATTTCAGGCATCTTGTCGTCCAGATACTCCAGATCATCCTGGATGAAGAGGTAGTCCATCAGCTTCCTCACAAACACCAGGGCCAGCACCTGTCAACACACAAGGAACATCTTATTAACAGATCAAATATCAAATTTACGTACTTGTAAATGTTGTACAACTCATCCGTTGGCCTTCAGGACTAGAACCTCCTTAAAGAAGAACAAACAGGCAAAAAAACTCGTTCATTTCAAGAACAATGCAGTACATTTCAATGCATGCCTGCAAAACTCCTGTGACTAATGTTGTCATGTTCGTTTTTAACTGCCTTGTGTAATTTTGTATTGTTATGTTAAGTTATTAATGATGTGGTTTTAGAAAAGACAAACTGTGAATCTGCGCAATTCAGTCTCTCTGAGAGACTGTCAAGCTCATTTTCCAATTAAGTTTTAATTATTATTCATAAAGTAACTTGATTGTAATACAGGTATTTTGATGCATTTTGTTGTATCAAATTTCAGGTATTATTTGCATTGAGGTTTCAGCAAAGACAAATTGTGAATCTGCACAATTCAGCCTCTCTCTCAGACTCAGAGACTGCCAAGCTGTTTTGTCAATAAAGTTAAAGTTGATTATTTACCATGATGGGAAAGACCAGGGCAGCGTCGGTGGACTTGATGACCCACAGGATGACCAGACACATGAGCTGGATGAAGGTGAACAGGTGGACTCTCTTCAGCGGCACGTGGCGCAGGTAGACGTAGTCAGGCTGGTGTTTGGGCGGCATCAGGACCAGCAGCAGGCGGTCCCAGAACTACAGGGGGGACGCAACAGTGCAAACGATGAACCATTACATCTTGAGAATCATGTGTAACGAGCAAATTCGTTGTGTCTCGAGCGTTGTTCCATGTAACAAGCAAAGTCGTTATATCGAACGGGACAGGCCGTTCGAACATAGAACGGCCGTTCCCGTTCTATCATTTAAATAAAACAGTTGTTTGAGAGATTTCCTCGAGCACGGTTGTGTGCTTGAATTCTCCAACCTCTCATACATATCCAAAATTGCTACCAGTCTTCAAACAAATATCAAAATGTCATCTTTTCTCACTTTAAAAGTACCCTGAGAAGCCATCTGATAATAAATCCTCTGTTACAGCCTCATATGTTCAGTTCTTATCTAAATTCATCTCATTAATCATTATCCTTATTGTATTGATATCACTTTCTATGCAATACTAATTATCATAACAAGTATAACTGAAATTGCACAACTAAATTTCCTTTACATGTTGTATCATAGTGTTGCACAAAGCCTTGTTTGAGGCAAGAAACATACCTGGATACCACCAAGGGAAGAGAAACCCATGTAGAGGAAGACACCATACAGCACGGGCATAGGAACAAGCTAATATAAACAAACAAACAAACAAGTCATTGTATTGGCTGAAACTTATGATATTGCAGGATATATTACAGTATCAGGATAAGTCAATATTTTCAGAAAAATGAACAAATGTAAATACATACAATAGATTGCAGACAAGAAAACATACCAAACATACTTACATGTACAACTGTTACTGTAACAACATAATGTATGTTAGCATGCTTTAATGGCAGGTACTTTTCATTTAGTTTCCTTACAATAACAAAATCTTATTGCAAGTTCTTGCCCAGAGGCTAATTGCAAGTACATGTAATATGAAAAGTCTGACAGATAATGGGGAACAATACAGCATGTGACTACTCTAATCTAAGTACTGACAGTAAAATCTAACTTATTGGGTTCAAAACACTACATATCTGTGTCTAGTCTTTGAAAAAGAAGAATCCAACACCTCAAACTTACCCTCAGAACCGAGGTGAAGAGAACGGACAGTCCAATCATTAAGAACACGACCAGACCAGTGACACGATTTTCCCTGTGAAGATACAAGTAGAAGTCACATTTACTTCTGTTCTCAACACTTGTAATGTATTTCAAGGAACAATAGATATATGAAATAATTGTAGATGTAAAACCATTCTTTATTCGAAAATAAGAAAGAAAGTAGGTGCAAAGCCCAGGTCATGATGGTCCCATGACTAAACGTGCAGGGAGGCACAAAATCACAATCATTTCAAAACATACAGTCTAAAATACCATTCAGGGACAGGTGCAACCTACTGTGACAGTAGGTCTAGAATGTCATTCAGCACCAGGGACAAGGACTACTTCAAAAAGCTTTTTATTCATGTCATGCAAAATCTATGTCAGTTACATCTACATTAGTTTCTTTGTTTCTTTAGTATCGAGAGGATGTAGCTAATAGCCCGTTAGTACCTGACTCCGAGGAATTTGGGTTTCTCTCCCGGCGCACTACAGTCGGACTCCATCTTCAGACTGTTCACGTGGTTGAGAGACAGAACAGTGGCCGCGACGAACCACGGTAGACCCAGGAGAGAGGTGATCGCGATCAGTATGGCCACGATGAACAGGTCCAGGTGATACCCTGCTCCTTTCTGGGGGAAGAAAAATGAGAAAAAAAATGAGAAGAGAAAGTTTCAACACTTGCTCCAGGAAAAAGAGAGCATCGGCTTAGTTTCCTGCACTTGATTTACATGCTTGCAATCTGTCTGTAAAAAGGAGAAATTAAGAAGGTTGTTTTGTCCTATAATGGTTTTAAAATTTTAGCAAATTGCAAAATCTAGACCCTGACACAAAGAAAAAACGTTTTCTTCAGGCATATTATACTCGTCTGACAGATTAGGCAGAACAATTCTTATATAATGTCCTTGGGCAGAAGAACTTGCAAAGTTGTGGCAGTTCTTCAGAAATACAACAGTTACTGTTATTTTGATTGGAGGGCTGATTTTAGCTGAGCCAATGAGATACCTTTAGGCTTCTAGTGATCAATCAGAAGGCCACACTTGGATAGGTCTGGATTCAATTATTTTGTAAACATATCTTAAGTTAGGAAAACGTTAAACTTTGTAAAAAAAAAGAGCAATAATCAAATGCATTTTTATGACAGTACATGTACCTTCAGCTTGTGCTCCTTCCTGCTTACGATCACAGCTGTGATCTGCTGATCCATGAAGATCAGGATCACGGCTAGAAGAGCCGGGATCACCGCCGCGATCCCCACCCACCAGGGGTTCTCGCCGACTGGGTTGATGAACCAACCGCGATCTGAGCGCGTCGGCTAGACACACAAAAAGTACACAATGTTAAACTAGAAGTAAAGTAAAGCAGTCACCCTTAATTGAGGTGAAGCATATGTTTTTTAGTAGATGGAAAATATGTAACTGAAGAAACACAGATATTAACAAACCAAAAATATATCTCCCTGTGAATTAGTAGCCTCTTCCATTGACCCCAATGACCTATGCAGTCATGATTAATGACTAGTTCTGCTGCTTCTAACCTCTACTTGTACTTCCTGTCACTCTTAGGCAAGTCTAACCTTTGCCATTATCTTCCTGCCACTCTACTGACAGTGTCTTCAAATAACTAAAGACAAACACCAACACAAACAAACACAGACTGAAAACTAAGCCAACAATCCATGTTTTGTTGTGACCTGTACTTAGCCCAGTGTGGCAAAAATGTGCAATAAAGATCTTCAATCATTCATAATAATCCAAATCAAGAGCAAAAGGAAACTTATCAATTACCATGTAAAACATTAACACATGCAGGTACATGTATAGTCACCAGATGTTCCTACCTTAAACTCTATCGGTACCAGCAGTTTGGGTGTGTCGACTCCAAACGCTGCATCGACTCCTACAAACGTCAGAACTGAGATGAAGACTGCAAAGTCACAGATCACCCCACGAACCTGCAATAAGCAAGAACAGAGTTCTGAAAACCGACATACATGTATACAACATCTAGAATACAACACGGTGTATTCCATTGCCCAAGGTACCAGCCTAACCATTGGTCGGACCACCCAACGGCCGAAGGGAGGGCTGGGACCGATGTTGTATCTTATTTTTGTCATAGTCAGTCCCACTCAAAAAACACACACATTTCAATTCAAATTGTGCCAGAAGTTAAGAGAATTTTGTGTGCTTGTACAAAAAAATGTAACAACATCAATTCCACCGTCCAAATCAGGCATTCCTATTTTCAACAGCAGTGCACTCCGCACCCGAAAAGTGCCTTGAAATCATTCAATGGAAGCCCATTGGCAAGCAATTAGACTTCGAAGCCTGGGCAATATGGTAAAACATAGACTGGTCCGGAACACTTGCATCGAACATTATCCCAGCCCATGTATGACATAAACATAATATACGTATGGTGAAAAAATAGGTTCCATCAATAAATCCTCATATTCTTCATTTACAAAAGAAACTAGATATTATACAGTTTTTGTACCATTGTTGGGAAGAATCTTTCCGCCTTCATAGACTTGAGAATGGAGGCCAGGAAGAAGGTTCCAGCCATGAGCAGACAGGACATGAGGAACACATCTGGTGCATAGTCACAGTTCTCTCCCACCCACTGGCCATGGTGCACGATCAAACCTGTAACATTCAATCATTCTGACTTAAGTTTATTTAACCATATAAATCCGTCCAGATATATGCAGCTTGTACACTTCAGTACAAATCTGGTGTGTTACGCCTTGAGGCGGTTTACTGGGTATGCAATACAAACAACTATATAAGTAAGTAATGCATCTACTCAATGTATTCTAAGGACTTTTAACAATAACTGTATTGTATGACTGATTTTAATGGTCATTTAGTTAAAATTTACTGGAATCTAGTTATGCAAAACTTTATCTATGTATCTGTTTGTGTGACCCTACATAATCTATATTATATTGTTGAAACTCTGAAGTAAGCAATAATGTATGCTACTTGAGAGTCTGTGTAGTGTACTGTAACACTTCCCAGTAAATGAATATCAACAACTAAATAGAATTGATTAAATCATACTGACTAGATATAACATTGAGCAGGTGCCTAGAACAGGTTCACGTTCAATATTAAGTATTAAAAAAGTAATCAATTTTCTAAAAACCTGAACATTTTCTCCAGGAAAATTATTACTAAGTTTTAGAGACAAGTGATATCATCTTGAATACATTCATAATCTAATTGAACTAGCAGCTAAAACTATAATTTTTTTGTTTCAGAAGCTACTATATGTATGCGACATGTATAATAATAAAATTTTTAATGTAGTTATCTTCGCCGAGTACTTGTACTCGGAGAAGATTATGTTTTCGGTTGAAAAATCTGTTGGGTGGGTCTGAATGTATGTCAGGAGCATAACTCAAGAAAACTTCAATGAATCTTTATGATTTTTGGTAGGTGTGTAGTGGTTGTGTGAAGGAAGGTAAAGTTTGAAAATGGTTTACCTTGCGTTTTTCAATAGTACTGCAGCGGACTTTGCATTTTTTTGTGTTTGTATGTAGGCAAAAAAAGTGACGGAAACGTTGATGGATCTTCATGATTTTTTGCGGGTGTTTAGATGTTGTAGAAACGGAGGTCAAGTTCAAAAATGGTTCCCCTGGTATTTTCCGTCGGTACTGCAGCGGGCTTTGTGTGGATCTGTATTTGTATGTCGCCAGCATAACTCGAGAAGCTGTTGATGGATCCTTATGATATTTAGTGTATGGGTAGGATTTACAGAAAGGAAGGTCAAGTTCGATAATGGGCCTTCTAGCGGGTACCAAAGGTACTGCAGCAGAGCTTCAAAATTTAGGGGCATATTTTCTGAAAGTGCTATGGTCATGATTTTTGTGTGGTAGATAGTTCATGCCACAGAAAGTAAGTTCTGTAAATTTTGGCCCCCTAGCGGCTTGTTAAGAACTGCAGTGGGTGTTTTTGTTTTGACATTCGGTCATGAATAACTTGAGAAGGGGTCGACAGATCGTTGTGATGTTTGGTATGTAGATAGCTCGGATGGTGCTTTACATTATCAATGACTAATTATGCAAATAAGGAGCTAATTTGCATAATTAGTAAGGAAAGTTTGTTAACCCTCTGCCTTTCAATGGGACATGGGACAGTGTCAGGTCATATAAACAGATAGCCTTGCATAAACGTACATGTACACCCCGACCAATCTAACCACGTGAATCGCATTAAAACTCAGATTCGTATCAGCCATTTCCCGACAAATCGCTTTCTAACTTGCGTTAATGACTACATCTGACCAAACAAACTTGCCAGTGAGATGGTGGAAGGTGCCAGCTTCCAAAAGACGTTTTCAGATTGACAATTTTGGCACTTTGGAAGTCATTGAAAGTGACCGCGATTTAACGTCTAGTTTCTACTACTTTTCTGTAAACGTTAAATCGCGGTCACTTTCAATGACTTCCAAAGTGCCAAAATTGTCAATCTGAAAACGTCTTTTGGAAGCTGACACCTTCCACCATCTCACTGGCGAGTTTGTTTGGTCAGATGTAGTCGTTAACGCAAGTTAGAAAGCGATTTGTCGGGAAATGGCTGATACGAATCTGAGTTTCAATGCGATTCACGTGATTCGATTGGTCGGGGTGATGTAGGTCAAATAAATAAACTATTCTCCAAGCAGAGGTGTGGGTCCCGCTGGTTTTGACGCGTTCAGTTTAAGCATTTTTGTTCAACACGGTTGGCGACATACTGAAATAGGGACAAAATAGAAAGCCTGACTAAAACACCTAAAAACGTGCCAGATTTATTCTATTCATATGTATTGACTGTACTATTTCATCATCACTTTCAACTTTCAACACTGCCATATCGAACCTTTGTGGCCCATATAATATCAACATACTCACATTTTTTCATGACCAGTTATAACATATATCAGCACACTCAACACATATACTAGTCCTGTACCACCAAATGATTTTTAACCCTATCTGGACTGGACTCATTCGCCCAATCATAACGTCCAAATGGTATGGTGCATGATCAAATTTGCAGGGGCTGATAAGCACGTAAATATTAATCATTTTCCATAATAAGCCTTGATTATTTGGCGAAGATAATGTGTTCGTGGAACTCTAGTTCATTTAAAGACACTAGTGAACTTACAGTCATGTTGGCTCATATTAGCCCAGGCGAGGCCATCATATTCACTCGTTGGGATGACCTCAAAATTGTTAAACGGAGTAGTGTCTGTCGCGTTCAGGGGTGACTCAGTGGCCAGGCTGTAGTCTAGCGTCATGGCGGCCGGCGTCGTGATAGAACTTGTCATATTTGTGTCATTGCTCATAAAGTAGTCCATCAATGTTGTAGGTGTTGTTGTTAAGTTCTTCTCTTCTGGAGGTATGCATGTGCAGTAGGATTCCAGCCACCATTTCTTAACCATGTAGTGATCAGTGATGTGGTAGAGCTTCTTGAATGCTATGTGAGAACATTTTCAAAGATACATGTAAGAATTAATCAATTGTTGTTGATTTTGAAATATTATACAATGTCATGTAATATTACGTAAAATGTCCATCATCCCAGTTCATATATTATGAATCATCGTACAAATACTGTAAATGCAGAAATATTCGAGGTGGTTATATGTTCCGTTTTCGCGATGAACTTTCAGCGCGAACTTAAAACCACCGTGAAACATTTTGCCCAGCTACATGACTCTAGCGCTACTTAATTGTTGCAAACGCGAACTTAAACCCACCACAAACACTCTATTTTCTCCCTACCGCAAAATAAAAACCATGCGAATTTAAATGCATTTTACAGTATTCTAAAACACATTGTACATGATGATATTGTCTAAAATCACAACATATTTCTTTGAATATCATTATTACTGGTGAATGTACAGGTACAATGTAGTCAAAGGCAGAATTTAACTGAGCCCCTGAATAACTCCCAGAATTTCTTTCTTCGAAGCAGACAGCATATCACTTTATCCTTCATATGTGAAAGTACATGTACATGTAAAAAATGTACGAAAAAACACTGTCTTAAGTATTCAAAGGACATACAAGGGCAATCAATACTTAAATTTAACAAAATGTGATGGTTTTCTATGACTTACATGTACATGTGCATGTGATGTGCAATTGATACACTACATGATTTTATCAATGGGGATTTTTTTCTAAACAAAAAGATACCCTCTGTACCTTCTACTATGAAGATTAAGGCGATCAGAGCAGCAAAACTCTCCTCCACAAATCTGGTGAAGTACTTGACTAGTGCGCTGGCGTCTGTCGCAACCATGACAAGCAGGATGAAGGCTGTCCACAGCCCCACCCAAACTCTGAACGGAAGGTACTCCAATTTACTGCTCCTGTAAGACAAAGTTCTGTTTGAAATATCTGTATCTGAATAGTCGGTAAATCCCAGGGCTGTCTCCAGGACCCGTCCCTCCGTCCCAGGACGGAAATCTGCTTGTTGGGACGGAAAACAATATCACCCTTCCCGTCCCAAAGTCTGAACTTTATGACATAAAATTGATGAAAATGTATTTTTGGAAGCTTAAAATGCCCAATTCACCAACGAAAATTTAAAAAATCGGCTCCTAAACAATGAGTGGGACGGAAATAAATTCAAAGCTGGAGACTGCCCTCGCTGGTATATCTGTCCTTCAGTGTAACACACCAGCTTCGCAGGCAACATCACACTGAATGTCCTGTCACACCAAACCTTTGCATATCTAGCAAAGCATGTACATAGTGAGGATGTGCATGCCTGCAGCATTTGGTGGCAACGAGTTCCACTCTACAAAAGTTCTAGGGAAAAAAAATGGGTAAACACCTAAATTCTGGGTTGATACATGTGTAACTGAAACTTCAGGGCATGACTATGTCTAGAAAATTACAACTTTTAGTTCTAGTAGTTCCTTGCATCTGAGTCTAGCTACCTTTGTTAACACTGTACAAAACGTTGCTTACTTGCAGAAGTTATACATGAGCGTCTCATAGACTAGGATGGGCCCTGTAGACCCTATGATGGTGAGAGGCTGCCCAGCCAAAAGGTGATATGTAGTTCCACAGATGGCTGCTGAGAAGATGTTCTCCAGTGCAGCCTGAAACAGAGAAAAAAAATCACATTATTTCAAAGATTTCATAAAGCCTGACCATTACTTTACTTTAACTTAATCTTTCTGTTTATTGTGGACAGGAAAAGACGTTATTGTGCAAGTCATGTACTATTGCTCTTATGTGACCCTCAGTACTATATGTAGAAACAATCCCTCACACTCCCTCACAACTTAAAGGTTGCATAGTCTTTTTGAGGCCATAGGGGCAGTGCGTATACATGAAGTTGTTTATCCACTGAGTATACTATTGGAGGCAGGAGTCCATCCCTATCGTTCCACCACTTTTACCTCCCAACCAAAGCCAGGTACCCATTTTTACACCTGGGTGAATGAGTAAAGTCACATAAAGACACAACGTCTAGCCTGGAATCAAACCCATGACCTCTTGATCCTCACAGTGTTCTGCTAGCCTATCCACTACTTGCTTATCAACGCCATTCAATCCAAGTAAACTCCTTTAGACAAATCACAAGTCCTATGACTGACAGTACTTCCGAAAATAATTTTATCAGGTTGGTAAAATATAGGATATTGTGGGCAAAGAGCCACCTTCTTCTGCTACTTATAGCGGCAAGAAGCAGCACTCCAGTTAGAGGCTCTGAGAAAGGTGTCTGATAGACATCAAAGCGTAAGCAGGTGTTATTTAACTGGTGATGAAAAAAAGAAATTTCCAATATCCAATTGATAGTACTGTACCTGGTAGTTATCTGTTGCATCTCCTAGGAGCCCACCAAACGTGATGACAGGAGTGATACAGGCGAAGTACAAGAAGAGGACGGACGACAAGCACTGCAGGTTGAGGCCATCTCTAAAGTCGCTCAGGTAGTGCGGCGCCTTTCTCTTGATGTCATCGATAAGACCTCCAAACAACCTATTCACAAACATGCAACAAGTTACTTCTCAACAGTGTAGAGTAAGGATGTGTACCTAAACATAACATCTGTAATGTCAGGACCTGTACCTACATGTATATTCAGAACAATTTGAAACAAGTAACATGAGGTCTTCTAACTAGCAACAGGCGGTGCCACATTATACTATTATCAGTGCTAAATTTTCAGCTTGATTTGTGGTAAAATTTACACATCTTTAGTCACAAATAAGTATGCTTAGTGCAAATCTGTAAAGGTACAGTGCCGGTTCATCAATGAACCTACATTTTGACAACTTGTAACAAATAGATTTCTGCAGTACTGTACCTGTCCTACACTAGTACACATCACTAGTTTGGAGACTTTGTTTCTCCGTAAATTTTAAGGAACACAACTGAAGAGAGATGATCACACAGATGTCTCAAAACTTAATCTTGAGTTTGTACCTTCCAGTTCTCTTGAGTTCCTCTTTACTATCATACTCCTGTTCCTTCTCGTCCCCATCCCCATTGTCCTGGCCACCGGCGTACTTTCTCCCCTCCTGGGATGGAATGTTGGACGGGGGCTCGATACGGATGTTAGGGTCCCACTCCCCTGGTGGAAGCACTGTTACCTAAAAACACCACAACAACAACAACACGGAAACGTCATTCCACAATTCAGTATGGTCCTGTCCACGTAGTTCTTCTAGTAAGATATCTTTTCCCTGGTGGAAGCACTGTTACCTAAAAACACCAAAAAAAACAACAACACGGAAACGTCATTCCACCATCCAGTATGGTCCTGTCCACATAGTTCCTCGATATCTTTTTTATTTATCTTTATAATTTCTTATAACAAATTTACATTAAAAAAAAGGTTTCTGGCTTCACCTCCATGTTTCCTTTTACTGCTATAATTTTATCTTATGATTTTTATGTCAGTCTGTATATTATATATGCAAACAAATAATATACAATTATAACAACAAGTAGAAATAAGTCAGACATCTTAAGAAATACAGTAACTGTTGCTGCAGATGGTTACCACATGCACAGCAATATCTGGCAAACTGTAGACCACACTCTACAATGTGTACATATTGCATGAAATACCTCACCTGGTCTAGAAATTCATCGATGCCAGCCAGCAAGTCCTGTCGGTTTTTAGCCTTGTATGCAACATTGTGGAACACCTGGAAAAACACAGCAGAGTAAATTCAAGCTAATATGCACTATTTTGGATTACCAATGCAGCAACTCATTTTATTAGACCTTGGAAATTACATGGATAGATGCATTAATTTTGTTAAAATCATGAAAATTCATTCATCCCTTCATGACTTATCCTGTTACAAGGTCTGCCACTGAAATGCCCCCGGACTGCAGTTCTTAAGTACAATGTAAGCTGCTAGAGGGCCAAACCTTACGTCACTTCTTCCTGACTACAAGTGCTAACCCAAAAATTGTGAGCTTGTCCAGAAAACGTGATGTCAAAACTCCAAGTCCCGTTGCAGTTTCATTTCAAAGCTGCCAGGAGGCTAATAATCTAATCATTTCTTGATTTTGCCAATACCCACCAACACTCCACATATCATAAAGATCCATCCCAACTTCTCAAGTTATAGTGTTCACAGACACACACACGCACAGACATACACACACACACACACACACACACACACACACACAAAAACGAATTTTAAACCTTTTGGCAGAGATAAAAATTAGATAAAATAGACAGAAGATGACTTTAAAACACTACAAATTCTAAATTAACAGTTACTGTAACAGTTGTACCCACAAAAGATGTCAGTAGAAGTGTACCTCGTCTGACATGAGCGTGGCGATGGCTCGCCCGACCTCGTGGTACTGCTTGTGGTTGCCCTGTGGACCCAGCATGAAGAACAGGAACCGTGTGGGGATGGGGACCTCCGTCAAGTCGCCCAGCATCAGCCCGTGGGACAGGCGCACGAAGGCTATGATCGGGTGCTTCAGGAAGTCTACTTCTCCCACAAGGACGTTGGACGCCTCCGAGCCTTCAGGGATTTTTCTCATGAAGTGTTTACTCTGGAAATAAACAGATTTTAAGAGTCAGTCAAAAGCGACACCCCTTAGACTTAACCAGCGGGTAAAGAAAGAACTCCAACCTAATCCTTCACAGGCTATCAAAGAAAAAAAATCTCCTTTCCTAATATTCTTTTAAAAACCTCTTTGTATACAATGTACACCAGACAAAGGTCTTTGGAAATATTGACATTGTGTGTTTTGTTCTATTTTTTTGGCAACACCTCAGGAGTGGAGCCTGTGTTGTATTTGACATGTGATGACAAGAGCAGGTAATTTTTATCAGTTGCATTTGGCTCCCCTTCCAACAGAACTGAAATAATATTTCCAATATAGAATATTCCAACTGAATACAGTGATACAATTTCTTTCTTTTTTTTGCTTTAAAAGTCATCAGCCATAGTGTTGTATTCTGTGGATTGTGTAATAACAGCAGATGTGGACAAAAGTGTATTTTTGAGTGACACTCAACAACTGTGTGGGCCATATCCTTGACACCGCTCTTGAATGTGCTTTTTTAAAAACAGAAGTAAAAAAAGGAAACTTCAAGCAAAGCGACAAAATGTCACCTGGGTGGATGATCTGCGTTCACAAGACACTGTTGGGCTCTTGCGCCAAAAATGAATCATACAAAAGTCACTTCAAAAGACCAAAACAATGAAAATGCCCCATGTAAAAATATATATATATTAGGCATTAGCTTTATATCTGTAAACAATAATGCTATCTTTGGTCATTTTACTCTCATTATCTTTATCTGTCTGTATGGCTCTTAGTTTGTCACAATTCCATAGAGGCTACAAGAGTGTACTTAGTATAAGGTGCAGAGGACATTTCTAGATGTAGTTGTCTATACTCATGACCTAAAAGATTCCTAATCTAGAGGACACACAAAGCACTCCATAGGATTGCAAGGAACATTAAGACAATCTAAAAGGCTCATTGAGCAAGTTTCTACATTTTGTCACTTTAAGACTGAGAACATTTATAAGATTAAAACAAAATTTGAAATCACTCCAGAATCTGTGATTCTACCTTGTGTTTTGTTTGTACATTGGTGCCATATCAGGCCGGACTGAGAGCATTTATAATTAGATTAAAACAAAATTTGAAAGCACTTCCTAGATTCTACATTGGTGCCATTTCAGGATTGAGAGCATTTATAAAATTAAAACAAAGCACTTCCAAGATTCTACATCGGTGCCATTTCAGGACTGAGAGCATTTATATTATAAGTCTTAGATTAGAACAGAATTTGAAATCACTTCTGTGATTCTACATTGGTGCCATTTCTGGACTGAGAGTATTTATAAGTCTTGGATTAAAACAAAATTTGAAAGCACTTCTGAGACTCTACATTGGTACCATTTCAGGACTAAGAAGATCACAGCAAATCACTTCACAGGAACATGGATGGACACACCAGGATTTGAAGACTCTAGGTGCTAAAGGAAAGCTAATTTGTAGGGAGTTGTAGGGAAAGACCACTACAAGAGAAATTGCACACAAAGCAAGCCCATACCGGCACCGATCCCCTGCGAGTTGGGTCCTTGATTAAAAGAAAAAGAAATATAAGAAATTTTTAAAAACGCAACAGAAATATCCGAAATGTCAAGAAAAGCAGTCATGCTTCAACTCCCAACTAGGACCTTTTAGTCTTTTATGAAAGCTTGTAAACATGCAAGACTTGCAAGTATAGTAAAGCAATCCAAAGCACACCTACTAAAAGCAAATTACATAATCATATCATAGGTCAAACCGTACCATTATTGATGACCTTCTGGGTATATGAAGGTGGTCCTTTACAGAAACAAATTAGGATGTTAATTATAATGTCATGCAAATTCAAAGTACTAGTACGGTAGTAGTAAGACCTACAGAGGCTAATCATAAAAAAAGTATGTAATATTCAAAATACAGATTCTGAAGCTAATCATAAAAATATTCTAATATTCAAAACAGAGACTGAAAAATTTGACACTCAGGCACAAAGCAAACTTTAAACTACCACGCAATCACACTTCTGTGCGTACCAGTAGCGACATCCTGCGATGATTATTTTCCTTTGTATGAAAAATGTCAAACATATTTGTGAGCATGCGTATAGTAGTAGCAATGGTCCTGGTAGTAACACACTCCACGTGAAAATTTAGTAGAACTGCACTAACGAGAAACTAATGAACGCATGTTTGTGTGTGGGTGTTTGTGTGTGTGTGTGTGGTTAGGTCATGATTCATGGAACAAGAGATAACATTTTGTGAAAGGCTTGGATCTAGGTTTTTAATCAGTAGTCTGCGCAGTATCATTACACCATGATTGTGTACAAGGCAGCCTGCAATTCAGGAAAAATCTGCCAGGTGGCACTTCTCCATCAACCTGTTAAAGGACATGAGGAAACTTCAAACTTCATTGGCTTGTTCATCAAAGTTCTGATGACTGGTACACTTTAAGTGGTAAAACTCGGAACTTAATATATATGATGTAAAAACTTGGATTGACTCTAAGGTTACTGTTCCATGTATGTGTGTAGCAGTGAGAAGCTTGAAAAGTTTAAAAGGCAGAGACGTTAGGTTGAAAAAATTTCCAACAAAAGGACTTTCAAACACAATCATATCACAATCTTTGGAAGTAATCAGTACAACTGCAACAAAAATCATACAAATGTTAAGTTTTTTTCTAAGTCACACTGAAAAAGTTGGGCACTGTTAGGTCAGTACTGCATATATCTGAAATCTTCACACACAATTTTCAATTTCTAACATGCAAACAGCACCCTGGGTTATGAAGCTCACAAAAATCCGGTTAAGTAGGGAAAAGCAGAGTCACGGCATGAGTTTCCTACCACTTTGGGCGGAGCTTCGGGGGGATTGAGGGGTTCCTGATCATGTTCCTTAAGGGAGAAGATGTATAAAACTTAAGGAAACCCAGTAAAAAATCCATAAGAAATAACACATGTAAATCTTTGAAAAAAATGCAACTTTAAGGCGTCATGATGTCAAATATATATGACATATATACAAACAGTATGGTCTTTTGAGAATGGTCAATGATGATGATGATGACGTTGAAGATGATATCGTAGCGAACTATTACTGACTTCTACATAGTTTACAAAACTGACAGTAAAAGGCACGTTTCAGGCTACACTGTAACATCTAGCAAAGGCAAAACTCACTACAAAAAGAACAAGAATCATACGAAATTTCAAAAGCTAGACAATTTCAAGTTGCTCATTTTTCACCCATAACCCTACCGAAATAGTTGCATGTTGAGTCTGACGCATAAGCCGATGTAGATGGGCCTTAAAAAAACATGATGATTATGTCAATGATAACAATTCTGGGAAATAAATGTACTCATATTTCTTTAAAATCGTATTCTAAAAAAAAATGTCAACAAGCCACAAACGCTTCAATCTGAGAAACTCCAACAACCCATATATAGGCGTAAATATCAAGAGAAGAAAAAAATTAGGGGAGACCAAAAAAAACCCCTGCATGTTAGTTTTCACAGCACCCTACCCGAAATCCCTTGTTGGCACAATGATCGTCCTTCAAAAAAATACAACACAGGGCATGCATTAGAAAACTACATGGGGCAAAAATAAAAAAAACATTCTAAAAATTCATTACTTGCATGAAGATAAATCTCAACCTACATGTAAATATACTCGACACACGTACTATGATACTTCAAAAACAAGCATCAGCTTACAAGAAATTAAAAAAAGGCACGCTAAAGAAAATTGAAATATTTCAAAACAATCTAAACTTCAAACTAAACGGATTAACTAAATGCATCTGTACATCTCTCCATACTGAACACTGAAGAAACTATATAGTCTAATCTATTATTATTTGGAACATTAATTCTTATAGAAAATCACAATCAAAAAAACTTTGTTATTCCACACAAGTACTTCCCTCTAAGGCACAGCAAAAAGTAGAAAGTACTCCAGATGCTAGTATCACAAAACAAAACAAAAAATAGAAAAGAAAAGAAAAGAAAAGAAAAAAATAATGCACAAAACACATTTTCAAAGCAACTTTACCATTAAAGACCTCCTACGAGGAAATTGGGCCTTAAGGGGAAAAAATGGCAAATATTGTCATGTGAAAAAATACTGATAGTGTATTCTTGAACTAACTTATTTTGTTACCCTTGTTATCTGCCTCCTAAAATAATTATACCACGTAATAATCTTTATTGAGAGACCTGAACCATATGTTCACAAGTATTTCAAACTATATCTGATTCATAAAATTATACTTGTGAGTGCATGTTACTCCATAATTCATAACTACTGCAATCTTACATGATGATAGTGTGAAATGAAATGGACAATTACATGAACATGTATGCACCTGATGTACTTGTACATAATCGTCACCAAATTATACTTGAATGTACTAAAGGGTTGCTGAATAGTTCATCGACCCGTTATCTTTAGGAAAAATCTTACACTTAGACAGAACAGTTGGTATACATCACAGACAAGGAAGAATGGGTGTCTGTCTTGTGTATTGTTTGTGTGATGGAGAAAAAAAGACAGACAGACAGCATATCATTTTTCAGTTTGTTTTCCTCTTTGCAACAATGTCCAGTAAGTGTATTAAATTATGATTGTTATTTTATCTACCTTTGCGAAGCTGGCAGTGCTGTTGATCCTGGGTGGTGTGGACGTGCCAGGTTCCTCGGGTGTCGTACTGAAGGAGTTCTCGTAACGCATGGACGCACTGGACGCAATCCGTGGGAAAGAACTGCCACCTACATGTACAGATAAACATGCACCATGTAAATTGTAACTTTACTAATTTGATTAATCCTTTTGTGCAAGATGCAATTATACATGATGTGCAATTATACCAACCATTACAATCCTCACAGAAAATCTCCTAAGTGTATGTTATATGTCATTGAATGGTCACACATTGTGAAGTTGAAAGCTAATGTACAGTTGGTTGTTTTATCATCTAGATTTTTTTAAGTCTAAAAATTTCGGAGACACTGACAACAATACAATGTTACTGCACAATACAGAACAAAGAAACAAACCTGTGTTACAAATGAAAATATAAAGAAACCTTTCTATCTAAAATTCTAACAAATAGGTTGTTCTTGCACACTACTATATCTACATTTGTATAGCGGTAAATTATGACATAATGTGTATTTCAGCCAAAAAAGCAATGATTCAAAAGAATAAAGCTATCAGTGAGTGTAGAAAGTAGAAACTTTCTAAGCTCTATTGAGGCACACCGACTCAATTTCATGCTTCTCAGTCTGCATTTGGCAACTTCAGTAGTAAAGTAAGTAGAAAAGGGGGTTGAATATGAGAATTCCTTCCAAAGTTTTTGGAAACATTAGCTGAATTTTGAAGAATACTGATTAAAACTTTGATACAGGTAAGATATTTAGCTACTTGATACACTACACAAAAGGAATCAAACTGCTGGATATTAGGCCTCATTGATCTGTGCCCAATTGACATTTTCGATTGTGAAAGTCACATTTTATATTGACCATCTCCTTGGTGCTGAAAAGCCTTCTTGTGTACTGTTAGCCTATAGCAGCTCTTTCAAGTCTTTGTGTCATATTGTCAATCACCTTTGCAAAGTGGCTTAAGCCGTTGCCACTTTGCCGCTTGAAATGGTGAATTTTTGAAATGATAACTGGAAAAAAGGCACAATCACAGCATATCTCTTTTTGATGAATTTTGTATCTGATTTGGAGACGAAACTGAGAATGTGACATTCCGGGTACGGTTATTTTGTATGTAGAGGTCATGTATTTTACACGTGCATTGCACGTCTGTGTGACAGCAAGGGTAAATTGGCAAAGATGCAAAAAAGTTCCCGCAATAATTTGTTGCAATTAGGAGCAGTCCAGTGAGACACCTGTTAACAGACAATTCAGACATCATTCACACTTCCACTGATGAAAAACAGCTGATGCTGTCTGAAACATCCGTGGGAGACCTTCTGCAGTGGTTTCCTTTACTTCCTAAAATGTACACTGATTATAATAGTTGTTGAAGTTGTACGATTTATCAACGAAAGTTAGAAACAGACTAGTTAAACCAGGGCTGTCTCCAGGACCCATCCCTCCGTCCCATGACGAAAATTTGCTTGTTGGGGTGGACAAATACAAAATGTATTCACTCCGTTCACAAAAACATCTGAACTTCATGACATGAAAGTGATGAATATGTACATGTTTGTAATCTTGACACGACATCGCAAATCAACAACAATATTGGGTTCCCAAACAATGGGTGGGACCGGGAAAAAATCTAAAACCTGGAGACAGCACTGGGTTGAATCCAGGCTTTTAGCTAGGCATGTGTCCAAGCGTCATTTGGACGCATGATACTAAAATAACAAGGAAATTGGACGCCCTCTTTTTCAGCCGGACGCACAGAGGACCATTGTTTCCCTTTAGTTCTTAGTGCTTAAATGGTCTGCTAAAAGTATGATAAGACTAGAACCTAACCCTCACATCACAGCATAACCCCTCCCCCCCTCCCCCATTTTGGACCCCTTGTCTATAAATCCTAGCTTAAAGCCTGGTTGAATCTACGAGCTCAGAAGGAGTCCAAGTCTTACCGGGAGCAGCTCCCAAAAGAGGAGATGAAGACGGAGTAAGATGGTGAGCAGAATGAGAGATGTGAAGTTCTGAAGACAAAGAATCAAACAGGACAATGGCAGACACCAAAACAGACACAACAGCAACAAAGGAGAACAACAAATTAAAGGAAATACGGTACACACAATAGGAGAAACCACATGATAGATTTAGTGTTAAAAAGGAAAGAGTGAACATATAATATAGAGATCACAAATATTGTCAGGAACGGCATTGAAGTATGAATATAATATCAAAGAATGTATGAGAAAATGCAATGAAGTTAAGAGCTATCAACTTTCAAGCTCTTACTTTCCGATCCCTGCTCGTTGAGTTTGTTGGGGTTGGAAAAGTTTCTTCTGAGGGAGGCCAAGGAGGGAGCCATGGGGAACATGGCTGCCTTGCTGCGCCGCGTTTGGTGGTGATGCCGACTCAGCAGAGCGTTGAGGACTTTCTCGCGGTCCTCTTCCTGTAGCTGGCCCTTATGCACCATGTTGTCTAGAACCAGATCTGTCAGAGGAAAAATACACTCTGTGTTATATTAGGTACATGTACATGTATGGCATGCAGTACATATGTTGATGAAGGTTAGACATCCAGGTAATAAGATAACATAACATAACATAACATAGTGTTCGGATAGGAGGCATATTGCCTATTAAAGATACGCCAAAAATAGTTTTGGTATAAAACCTGGTTCTGCCAGATCTTTCCTTAGTCACTAACAAAAGATAGCAGATGCTGTCTGAAACGTCTGATTGTTTCAAAATCTTATCCAGTTGCTTGTCAATGAGTAACTATTTTGGGCATACAGTACAATATATTTCCCAAATGGCTAGAAACAAATTGGTTCTAGTTGGTTCTTAGACAATTTTCATTACATTTGAAACTGTCACTAAGGAAACAACATGTCAGATTGAAATCAGGATTATGAAATATAAATGCACAATCAGACCCCATGTGAATATAACTTAATATATAAGATAAAATCACTACAAACATGGTTAACATTAATCCTGATTGTTCGGATGATAGTTGAAGTAAAATTAGACAACAGGCATTGGACAGTAAAATTGTGTACACTACGACTGAACAAAGTTAGATTGTAAGCTTTGAGAATATGGAATGGCTACCCCAATCAAACCCATTAAACAATCATGTGAATGCATAATCTAAACACATTGTGAACATGATAACCATCTAGGCAACCTCAAGTCATACTCATGCCACATCTTAAGAAAAGACCCTGTAGCTCTATAGTACCTGTTTAGAACTTTATTTGAGCCAACACCTAGACTAGTTTTGGCTTGTGTGTGGCTTTCTCAATGGTCCTGATAACCATCTTGATTGAACCCATTGTTAGTCTGCTATGGTTAGACAGGGATACCCACTAGCTATGTCTTCCAGGTGGTTGGCATCCATGTCCAAGAGTACGGTTCCTGTCAGGATACAACTTCTCAGCTCAAACAGACTGTGCAGGGACAGGGTCGCTACGTGGGGCTTACTCCATCTGTCTCCTCCCTCTTCAACATCCTCTTCAAACTTCACCCATCTATGGAGAAACATCAACAAGGTATAAACTAGTTAGCACTCTCAACCAATCACAGGTGTCCAGAACATCACATGACCTGGGCGATTGCTCATTCTAAGCTAAGGCTGTAATAGACATTGAAGAAACTGACAACATCATAAAGGAATAAACTAACTAACACTTTCAACCAATCACAGGTGTCCAGAAGATCACATGGCTCTAAGGTGATTGGTCATTTAAATATGAAGAAGGTTGTAGTAGACAGTGAAGAAAACTTTCCTGTGTTGAAGCAAAGTTTAGACAGCAACAGTACTGTAATAGCCATCTACAACATAATGTCTAGATTATAAACATGAAGCTGGTAGGCTAAGGATTTTGTTGTTACTGTTAAGGGTTTAAAGATCTTTATAATTAATACAATGAGAACCTGTAACAAAAGTAGGGTATGCAAAGGAAAACAGTTTGTTAATATATATCAATTATGTACTGTCTTGAAAAGATAGAAAAGAGAGGACTATGACATAGTGATCGTCCAACTTAGAATGTAGCCCAATATAATTAGAGCTGTTATATTACTACATCTGAGTAATTACAATCAAATTGAATATGATTTAACTCAATAGATTACATTTAAACTATAAATAATGGCCAAAGACAGACTTCAGTGTCAGGCCTACTAACAATTATCTGTGATAATGCTGTGTATAATATATGGCTATCCTGGTACTCTGTGCATAGCTGGGGAAAAAAATGAGATGGTAAATAAACCAAAAATTCTAAAGATTTCTTAATTTGCTACAACAGTTAATCTGTAGCGGTGCTAAATGCCGAAGATTAATTTTTATATCAAATCAATTCCAGGATCCTAGAAACCCATTAAATACCCTCTATAAAGTCTATATTATATCAAATCATGCAAATTTCAAAGGGAATGGACTAGTAAGCAATTCCCTCCCTATCTGTCTCAATGACATGTTGCTGTCATAGAGTGATAGACTGGAATAATTCATTAAGCAACATCCTTCATGAAGGTTGAACAAGGATGACATGACTTACACATTTGATTATGATCTACAGAAATCTGACATATTACAAGTAGACCTATCTTGTAGTAATATCTTGTTCAGCTATGTAAATTTTATGCCAAGCAAAAAAGGCACTATATATAGTTGTCTATCGGGAATTTTCCTTTACTCTACAATGTACATGTACATTTGTAGATATGTCTGTTATGACACCACTCTCAGAGAAAACTTGGGTGTAAAGGTCCTTATCTGACTCATGCGTCACTGTGACGCATGTTTTATGTAAAGTCTTGTTTCAGACAATTCTGCAATAGCAGCCTGGCATGCTCCTATAACAACGTTAACATTTACCCTACCGTGCCCCATACGTTATCAAATACAAATTTAGCAGGCAGCCAGTGTCAATCTCCTTCTTGTGCCTCAATATTCAGTGTCTGCGTCAATGAATCTTTAATTTTTGCATGTAGAAAAGGGTTGTATAACCCGAGGCTGTCAAGCTACACTTCTCTCTGTTGATTATCTATAGATATATATATTTCCTGTCTCCAAGTACATCAAGATTGTTTCCTGTGCTTTGAACTCTATGTTACACAAGGCAGATTTTTCTTCACAGTTTGAACAGGATCGTCAGTATATGCCGTGGGCTGCATCCAATGCAAATGAAGCTTTTATGGAAGAATCAGGTTATTCACAGGATTACTGCATTGTAAAGATTCAAATCATCTACAAGGTGTAGTCAAATTCAATTGGAGGTGCTGAACACATAAGTGAAATCTAATATATTATATTGATAAAGGACTCAGAGAAGACTCTGCAGATTCCTTAACTTCATAATCTAATGTTATTGTTAGAGACTTTGGAGGAGAATAACACAAAAGGATGATAGATCTGGATGGAAGTTGGAATCTACCAGGCACACTCCTTCCATTCCATCTCCATGTCATCTCCCATGTGCAGTTTCTCCAACTCGGTATTTTTGTTAGAGACTTTGGAAGAGAATAACTCAAGGAAGGGATGACATATTTTCCTGATTTTTTTATCTGTAAATCTCAAAAACTGATGAAACCGTGAGGAACTTACCTGGCACACTCCTTCCATTCCATCTCCATGTCATCTCCCATGTGCAGTTTCTCCAACTCGGTATTTTTGTTAGAGACTTTGGAAGAGAATAACTCAAGGAAGGGATGACATATTTTCCTGATTTTTTATCTGTAAATTTCAAAAACTGATGAAATCATGAGGAATTTACCTGGCACACTCCTTCCATTCCATCTCCATGTCATCTCCAATGTGCATTTCCTCCATCTTGGTATTTTTGTTAGAGACTTTGGAAGAGAATAACTCAAGGAAGGGATGACAGATTTTCTTGACTTTTTTATCTGTAAATCTCAAAAACTGATGAAATCGTGCGGAATTTACCTGGCACACTCCTTCCATTCCATCTCCATGTCATCTACCATGTGCAGTTCCTCCATCTTGGTATTTTTGTTAGAGACTTTGGAAGAGAATAACTCAAGGAAGGGGTGACAGATTTTCTTGATTCTTTTATCTGTAAATCTCAAAAACTGATGAAATCGTGCGGAATTTACCTGGCACACTCCTTCCATTCCATCTCCATGTCATCTCCCATGTGTAGTTTCTCCAACTCGGTATTTTTGTTAGAGACTTTGGAAGAGAATAACTCAAGGAAGGGATGACAGATTTTCCTGATTTTTTATCTGTAAATCTCAAAAACTGATGAAACCGTGCGGAATTTACCTGGCACAGTCCTTCCATTCTATCTCCATGTCGTCTCCCATGTGCAGTTTCTCCAACTCGGTATTTTTGTTAGAGACTTTGGAAGAGAATAACTCAAGGAAGGGATGACAGATTTTCCTGATTTTTTATCTGTAAATCTCAAATGAAATCCTGATGAATTTACCTGGCACACTCCTTCCATTCCATCTCCATGTCATCTCCCATGTGTAGTTCCTCCATCTCAGTGAAGATGGTGGGGGTTTCCTTCTTCTCTGTCTCATCGTCTCCACCCAGGATGAACTGGACACGCTGTCTGGGAGGGGTAACTACAATGCACACAAAACAAAACAATATAGTTACATTAAAGGGAAAATTTACAAATTCTGGAAAACCATAGGGAAGAGTGCTAAGTCTTAACCTTTAGCACACTGAAGAAGCCGTTTGGCACCCAATTCCTTAGCTATTGTTAGAGTTAGGCAGCAGGGAGAAGGTTAAAAAGATTTAAGCATTATGATCAGATATATGTCAATTACTTAAAACAACAACAATTTACTATTTAGAAAACTTTATTCAGTAAGATCAGGGCTGTACGTGGTGTAAGGGTGGTCTCTAAGATACACACAGCTTTTTACTGTAAGACATGATTGTACCTTTAGTTAATAATTGATACAAAAGGACGTGTGCTTGATATATTTGGCACAATGTACATACACCACCCACAAATGTAAACCAACGCTATAACATACGTAATAGTACTAATAATACGTAATGTAATTGAAGAATAGTGTGTCCTGCCTTCAAGTTGGTAAACAACGTGAAAACAGAAAGAATGTATCTCTGGACAAATACAAATATGTGGTACCAAAATCCCAATGAATGTAACTCTGAACAAGTCACCACCTGGTCAAGTACGTAACAGTGCACACACTAACTCTTCTGCAACATAGGTCCATGATACTTGATTGTGAAAAAAATTATGAAAGGGTTCAATGGTGTAGGTTTGAGTTCGTAATTCTCATAATCTGCTACAAAATGACATAAAGTACAAGCATGGTTGAAAAGCGTCTACTAGGAAGTAGTGTGTTTCTGAAAATTGAATTCTGACCCGGGCAAATTGAGACCCAAAATAAACTGGGGTGTTGACGTCATTTCTTTGAAAATGATCTTGTGAATTAGAACCCCAGCTTACATCTTATCCTTAGCAGAAGGAATAAAGCCACAGGCTTAGCAACAGCCAGTTGCTACGGAATGGCGACGCCCGGTAATCTTTTCATGCCGACGTCTGTCATTCGTCAATGCCAGAATAAGGATAATCTCAATCTATCTAGCTTCATGGATTTATTTTGAGCAAACTATGACCTATTCACCTTTACCATCCCTATCTGTAAAATAATGAGAGTTTCCTATCCTCCCAAGAAGCTTTCTTTTGACACTTGTTTTTCAATGAAGGCAAATTGTTCTAGATTAAAAATTAGATTATTCCTCCCCCTGGCATACTCCAAGTCCAACCTTTCCCAATAAAGAAACAGTAAAGCCCTTCATCAATAACGATCATAATTAATATACAATCTATTGGAAAGCCGGTCTTCCAATGAAATCATCCAACTATATAGTATATATTACATGCACCCTTTACATTTCATTAGAGCGTATTCCATTGACGTCAGCAATGCATCTGCCACCGTGCCCATATTGATACACTTCATCAAGTATTTCAACGTATATAGCTAAGCTCACCAAACTTCAAACATTTGGAGATTTCCTCTTTAAGCCTGTCACACAGCATGTAGTATGCTCAGTGCTCTCAGAATCAATGAACGATTTTATGAATCAGTCTACATTTGAACGTAAAAAAACCCACCACATCGAAAACAGTATATATAGGGCTCATACCTGGTGTGAGTGGGTCAAATAAATCTGTCCAGATATTTAGCCTGTACTGTGGATATGCAGCCTGTTCAGTACAAACCTGGTGTTACGCCATCAAGTGGTTTACCAGGTATGCAATACAAACAAACAAAGAAATTTCATACCTGGGGGAGTAGGAACGTTGTCCTTGGAATCCTTGTCGTTCTTCCTGTGACTCTTGTGGTGGCCATTTTTGCTCCTACTTTTTTTCTGGTGTCTGTGTTTCAGCGGAACATGTACGCCGACGTAGACATTCTTGTGACCTGAGGATTAGGGAACAATTATAATACATGAAATTTTGTACAGATTTTTGCTACCTGCATTCTCTTTATATCATGTATGACAAGGTGCTAGAATTACAACTATATGGAGTATCTTACTGCAATGAATTTTTGAAGGTCACGACTTCTTGAGCTATTTTTCCTGTTTACTTTAAGTGATCTTCTTGTCTTTTTAAATTCTTTCTGATCTAAAAGAAAAGTACCTCACTTTAATCTACATGACCTTGACATTTCATATTTCTTGTATATGCATGTTTTTGTGTAAAGTACCTCAGGTTGTAGAAACAGTAAATGCAGTAAAGGAAATCTACACTCAGTCTGCAAAATAAACTTTGCCCTCTTACCCCTCAAAAGTCTGTGAAGCAATTTTAGACTCTTGAAAGCTTTGCTTATTTAGGATCCCAAATAAGCTGCAAAACTTAAGGGAGTAATCAAAACAAACTGTAGAAGTGGATGCTTCACTTTTAAGTGAGGATTGCTATAAAATCAAACAAAACACACAGACCATATCATAAGTGATGGCTTTAATTGTTTTGAGTTCCTAATATCCTTTACTCTGGTATTTAAAGTACCCTTTTGTTTTCCGAATAACAAAAGGGACAAAAAATAAAACTGCATCATGTTACTTATAGTCTAAAGCTGCCAAATACACTTTGCCAAAAACTGCATCTACACGAAAACTGCTTCTAGACCCATCAGGTCGTATCTCACAATTGAAAACTACCACATTTGTAAAATTAATCTTTCTGCTAGCCGAGAAAGTAGAATATCTTATTAGACAAGCCTCTTTAGCAGCTGTATAAAATAAAACATCTTGAAACTGTAAATAACGGTTGCAAAACCCTGGAATGTTGTCTAAGAAAATTTTACTTTGATCAATTATAAGCATACAATCAAATGTAGACTAAGTTATTGTTTTTTACAAGAACTTGGCAAACAATACTAAACTTGACAAACACTACTTTTTCATTCATCATAAATTTTGTTCCCAAAAAAGATAAGGGCTGTCAAATAATCTGCCATAAAAAATGTCAACACTGGTTGCATGAAAAGCTATAAGTTTTGGTGCAGTTACATTCGTTGTACTTTTTTTGATGACGTTGAATTTTTAAGCAGGTTTTACCAGAACCTACTTAGTACATGTACAATAGAGGAATATCTAACTTATTCTAAGCCTTTTCCTCGTGAAAGACAGTTCAATTTTGCAGGACACGTACATGTACAGTCATGTACATGACTCTCCCAAGAAAGGCATTAAGTGTACTATCGCACGACGTATGTGGCCAAGCCATCAGCAACAATTTGGGTACTTACGGTCAAAGTCAGTGTGGTCTCGGTCAGCCAATCTGCCCGCACTGGCCGCTCTGGTATCTATCACTGGCTGGTCATCGTAACCACTTGACAGATCCATGGTTTAGACCTTCTGTAAGAAAAGTAACAGGAATTAAGTGTCAGAATGAATACATTACTGGATGGTATTCTGAACCTTTTAGATGCTGTAAATGAAATCAAGATCGCGGTGATTCAATTTCACAGTAGGTAGAAAATAGAGTGATCTGTGGCTTTTAGTTTGTATATAATATTATATTAACCAATAGCCACATCACTGAGACAGCTGCAGGCTGTATTCATTGATTATTTATCAAATCCAAGACATAAAAAAGGCTAGCCTAAATGACTCTTTAATCCTACTTATCAAGACAAAAAGGTATCAAAAGAGCAATCCTTTAATACCTTTGCATATTTTGAAAGAGATCATCTAGGTATATGTAGTTATGAAGTCTTTCAACACAGCCTTTGATTATCTAACAGACATGTTACAAAGCTCATAATACTGTTTTTGATTGTAAGAGCTGGAGAGCTTTAAAACTGGGGCCAAGAAAAGAATTCCCCCCCCCATAATCAAGACCTGTTTTTTCTTAAACTTTTAATCTACGATTTGTGTTTAACTTATCTAATCACATACTAAAATCTGATCATTTTTCTTTGACAGCTTAACAACTTGTCTTTAAACTTTGTCCTTGACAACCTCTTATTTTGGAATACTGCCAGTTCAGTAAGTGCCATCAAACATGGTGCGAAAACTTTTCCATTGTTTCCACAGCGTCACATTTCTTTTTATCTTGCTCCCCTCTTTTGTTGTAAAATATACGAGACACCACTCATCAAACTAAGATGACTGGACAGATAAAAAAGCATTGTTGCTGACGCCAACGCTTAGAATAAACTGCATGCTCTATTGCAAATACTGTAGAGTGGGTTAAGGGTCAAACTAACGACCTTGTAAGCTACATGTACAGGTCATTTTAGTAAGCTATAGGTATGTTAACTATTAATCCAATTACACCACAACCCTTTCAGTCTATGTATATTATACACCTTACGTATCTTTTTTTTATGAAAAAATAGATTTTCTAGCCATTTTATCTATTCTGTACTGACAGAATGGACACGTAACGTGACACTAAAAGGGAAAATGTTTATGGTGGTTTTGCGTTCGCAGTTTTCGTGGTGGCCTCTTCATTGCAAACTTAAGTTAAAATGACTGCGAATATTTTCTTTCTTTTACAGTAAAACCCTGCATCGCAGTGTCAACCGCGATCTTCAAGCAACTGCTTACGCTCCACTTTTTCCTACCGCAAAATTAAATCCCTGCAAACATTCTCCCTTTTACAGTACTGCAGCTAATATAAAGACCCTGTCTGTGATATGTTTCTAGCATAAAACTCCCAAGGGATAACAAACATCAATCAAAAGATTACAAAACCTTCCTGGACCAATCGAAAATTGCAACAAGGTCAATGCAATTACACTGATGATTCTCTAGCAACAGCTCAGTTTAAAAGGGTATCAACATGTACAGAATGATGGCTATGCTGACAGTTAAACGTTAATTCGTCCTTGTCCTGAATTCTTCTTATGAGAGAAGCTTTAATAGGTGTGACCTGGGTGGTATCATAACACAACTGATCTGTTTACACTAGGGGCTGTGTCTAAGGTTACTGAAAGTGATAAGGGCAGTTCCTAATATAGCAGGTGTTAATGCGTCACTGAAGCAGTCAGTTATCCTGCTTCAAAAATTCGTAACATGCAGGTCATAGATAAGCCACTAGGGGGCCCAAACTAACACCACTTCTGCCAAAGTGATCTGCCACACAATAACCATATGACCAATGAGCATTTCCAGAACATGAGATACCAAAACGAGAAGTTCTGCTGCAGTACCAATGAAAGTTACTATGAGGCCAATAATTGAACTAATCCTTTGTTTTGTCAACAACCTTCTACAAACCAAATGTCACAACAATCCATCGACAGCTTTGTGAGTTATGCTGCTAAACCACAAACACACTAAACCATACATGCTAATGAAAACATTACCTTATTGGCGAAGGCAAGTTATTAGTATAAATATAATCAATGTCACTCTCTTCTATATATGCTGATGTGTATATATAGTGACTTGCATTTTGGGCCTGGGGCAGTATAATAGTCAAGGGGCACCACTAGCACATTTCTGGCATACAAACGTCAAGGACACTGATGCCAGGATGAGGAAGCCAATGACCTAACGTACATACTAGCTACTGCTGAGTGCTACTAACACTGTCTTTACATTTTCTAACTACAACTTCACAACTCATTTTGTCATAATTTTAAACATAAATCCAATAGTCCAAATCCAAAAGTCCAACACCAAGCGCACACCAATTTACACACTTACAGTTAATTTGCTGCTTCTTGGGTTTAAAATATAAAGAGAGTCTCATGGAAAAGTCTGTACCTACATGACAGTTATGTATAGTATGGGTGCACACAGCTTCAGTGGTTGAATATACATTGTAGTCAGATTTTCATGTAGACTCTACTCCCAGCCTTTTTTTTGCTCTGTCTTGCTAAACTTTTACTTAAAAAAATGATAGCGAAACAAGGAAATAAATTGCTGTGGCCTAAACGAGAGTGAACAAATCCTAAGGACATAAAACTTACATAAAGTGCTTGCTGGAAATTATACTGAAAAAATTGTGACCTTAACCTTCTTTTCAGCTGTCTCCTTGCAGTTGCAGATTACCATAAACATGAGAGGCAAGGACCAACCTGATCATGATAAGGGTTTCAGATATATCGCAGTAAATGAAGGCATGTTGTAAATGCTGGCTAGCCTCACGTATTACTCAGGAAACCCCTTAGCTGCACGTAGGCCATAAATGCAAAGCGAGCTAATCATTAAATGGGTCCTCGTACAACATGGCACTTTATGGTAAACAATACGCAGTGACACAAGTATTACGCAATGGAGGGAATAACGGTAGTTGTATACAGTAAATACAGTAAAGAAATACTTTCAAAATATGACTGAATGAGGGAGTGACCTTGACCATTGATATAGGATAGGGAAGAAGCTAAATTGAGATCATCACAGACATATTGGGGATATTGGCTTTCAACTGGTTGGGCTAGGAAATAGATTTACTGTCAGTTACACTTTGGGCTTGTCCACTCCTTATTCCTCTAGCAAATTTCTTTTGCAAAAAGAACGGATCAAATTAATTCATCCCTTCTTGACTGATTCTGTTTCAAAGTCTGCAACTGAAACGTCCCCGGCAGTACCAAAGAAAGCTGCTAGACGGACAAACCTTACATGTATGTCACTTCTTCCCGAGCAAAAATTGTGGTCATACAAGATCTTGCATAGAACACAAGATATCAAAACCAGGGTGCGAAATACTTTTTTGAGCCAGGTTGCCCATGTTGCAACCAAGGGCAAATGCTAGGTTGCACATCCAAATTTCAGGTTGCTCCAGCAACATTCACCGATTTCTTCAAATGAAGCTCGTATGTAGCGTATAATACTACTAACATTTCAAAATATATATTAGATAGTATTGTGTTCCCATTGACCTAACAACATCTTGTTTAGCTGAGGGCAGTGTGTTTTTGTCTTTTTCAGCTCAAATTCCACGATCTATGAAGGGTTTTGGATGGTTTAAAACGAAAAAGTGTTGATTTCTTTATTTCAATTGAAGATTTACCGAATTTTATGAGAGTGACACTGTGTTTTTGTGAGCTTCCAGGGCTCCGATTGAGATCTTTGGCTCAAAATATAAGGTTGCACACTGCGCTACCTGGGTTTGGAATTAACTTGCACCAACCGAAATCTTGTTGCACTGTGCAACGTGCAACCAGGTATTTCGCACCCTGCAAAACCAAAAGTCCTACTTCAGTACCAAGGAGAGCCGCCAGGGGGCCAAAATCTATTTCTTCCACAGGTTTTAACCTAACCACATTCCAAGTTTCATGATGATAATTAATCCATATCCATTGCTTCTTGAGTTATGCTGCTAAACCACGTAAACATACAAACTCCACCAAAATACAACCTTCTTGGCAAATGTTAAAAACTTTCAAGCATCTGTACTACATGTACATGTGCATGTGTACTGTATTTTCCTTGGTAAGCAGGCATATGTATCATGGCTAAAATCGAATGATAAGATGAGATTATGGAATCCAACTTATCTTCCTGACTTACTCTTATCTACTCTCATCTCCCAAATAAACGTACCGGTACGTTTATTTTTTTCAGCCTCAAAATCCACCCAGTACGTTCTTATTTTGGACAGTACGTTTATTAATTTTTTGAAAATCAGAGTTTTGCTAACCAGGGATTCCATCAAAATCGAAAGTTTGGGTATTCCTGCCCATATTTCCCCGACATTTTTGCTCATAATTTGCTATTTTTCGGCCTAGCGGCGTTGATTCCCCTGCTGCTATGACCCGGCATTTGTGAAATCCTGGCGGTACTAACATATCAGTCGATCTCGATACAAAGTAAATGTTGTTATCTCAGACAAAATAAGACGCCACACTTAATTAAGTTTTGAAATCTATTTTTCATATAAACAACATTGACAGTCTTTTCCCGTTCTAGACCATCTGAATTCTTACAGTGATCGCAAAATTTACGCTCGAAAAAGACAAAAACATTGCCAAAAGAACAACCTTGGAACAACGTAATCAACACCATGAATGCTCAAGTTACCATTGAGTCGCATGTAAATTCTACTCACGTGAAATACAGCCTTTCCTCAAAACTTTTAGAATATGAAAATAACACCACATTATGACAGTGTCTTAGCATTAAAAACTGAATAATACTTTTAAAATCTACAAAAACATTTAAATCCTACGGTTCCTACCACAAACATGAAAATTCAGCCCTTGGAAAATCGCCACAGTACAGTAACGCACATTTCCCACGGACGGAAGAACTCACTTCTACCAAGGGGAAACAGCTCTTTTTGATCTTCCAATAAAACTCTTTTGTCTTTGTCAGAAATGTGTGGTATTTCAAGAAAGTGACTTCCCACTTAATAGTTGATAAACAACACTAAGTTGCAATCTATATTGAGTAATTATCACCTACGATGTTTTGACAAAAATCACTCCCCTACAAACAAATTGGCTGAGTATTCTCAGAACTTCATGTAGCTCTCTAGCTCTGTTAGCCCCGCCCCTTACTGTCTGTGTTCCTGTGTTCGGTGCCGCTCCGTCTGACTCGCGCTTTGATGTGTAACATGAGAACCCTGTGGTTTGTGGCAATGTTTTAGATGTAACCAAGGAACTTTTAATCAGAAAGAGAGAGCACAAAATAGAGCAAGCCTGAGATTTCTCACATCTAAACAATGAATTTGTTGACAACTAAGTTTCTCAAAATGAAAGATTTTTTCTGCATACATCAAGGGTAATTTTTGGATTTGAAATTATTTGGATTGCAACAACACAATAAAGGAGAATATATGATAATGTTCTTTATAATAAGGTGATTTTGTGGAAAGCATATACTTCTAGTAATGTTTACAAAATTAATCCATGTTTCTATATGCAATGCATACATGATAAATGGAAAGTTGAGCAAGAAAAAGTACTAGTAACAACTAACATCATACATGTCATAGTTCAACCTTTTCTACATGGCTTTTACAAATACGTAATACTTGTATTTTCATCGGATATTCAGGATATGGTAATTTTCTGTACAAGTTCTAAATGTTGATACATTTAACAAGGTGTTACCCATGCAAGTGAACTGAGAAGTTTGGCAACTACTTCTGTTTTAATGATATGCCAGTTTATACAACAATTTTCCTTGATCACTTGGTTCAAGTTCCAAGTAGAAAATACATGTATCATGTACATTTTCACTTGTTGAATTTGAAGCACCGTTGGCCCCCGCGGGGAACCTATGCCCAATTTTTCCAAAAGTGGAGAAAATGATTATAATTTGAACAAGATATCTACAGTTATTCGGTTCATTATTTACATACTTATATAGAATATGTAAATAAAAAGAACCTACCTGCTTATCATCTTCTTTCCCTAAGACAGAAGTAGCATGGACACAGTTAACGTGTCAATTTGGTAATTTTCCGAGGGGTACGTTTATTCCGGGGGGTATGTTTATTAGATTTTAAAAATTTGTCCAGGGGGTATGTTTATTCCGGGGGGTATGTTTATTTGGGAGATGAGAGTAAGGAATTAGATCCAATGCTGAGTGAAGTGTATTTTGGCTTGAATGGCTTCACAGGCAAACCCTTCACCCTCCAAAAGCTTTGTAAGAGAGTCAGCGATTGGGAGTTTGCCAAATTAAATCAACTCTCCTTTGTATTTTTGCAGCAGCTGTATACTCTATCCAAAATTAGATATAAGATATGCTTAAAAGTGAGCCGTGTCCTAGAACGTAATCTGCATATGAAAGAAATCCGGGCTAACAGCCTATCTGGTGAAATACTTGTATTTATCAATAACCAGTCAACTGTCAAAAACAACTAGACGCCATTTAAACTTTAACCCTTGACTTGACTGGTTTTTCAACATACCATTACTACCGCATTAGCCTCACCAAACTCAAAATGCAGAAATGCAAAATGAAGAAATAGCCAAACCTGACAGATGTACAGCAACTGCTACCACTATTTTGATTGAGAGCTGGGATCCAACTCATACATATATTTAGGTCAAACCTTTATCAACTAAGGCAATGCACACCTGTGTCAATGTATTATGTAAGCACAATATCCACCAACTAAACTAAAGAGATGCTAACCTGCTGTTTGCTGCCATACAGTTATGCCTTATCACTGCACGAAATGGCCTCGTATCCCGGCGTATACGTACAGGGATTCCTCCGGAAATATTCCATTTCCCGGTGCGGATTTAGCGTATCCGTTAAAACTTACGGATACGCTAAATCCGCACCGGGATATGGAATATTTCCGGAGGAATCCCTGTACGTATACGCCGGGATACGAGGCCATTTCGTGCAGTGTATGGTACATAAATATGAACAGTTGAAGCGGGACAAGGGTTAACCTTCTCCGTGCTGCCTAACTCTGTATCCAATAGGGAATTGGGTGCCAAACAGCTACTTCAGTGTGCTAAAGTAAAGGTTAAACAGATCTCAATCCTTCCACACCATTAGATAAATCCAAAAGGTCTCAACCTGTCATCTTTAATTACTTATTAGAATACTGTCAATTCATTTACATTCAGGGGACTTTTGGGGGTGAGGGGTAGGGTAGGCATTTCTTCCCAATGTTGAAAGTTTGGGATTAGAACATAAACTGTGCATTGTGGCCAGAAAATCTCTATTGTCTATGGTGAGATGATTTTGTGGTGGAGGGGTCACTGTGAAAGCTGAGACCCCTAAAACCATTGTGATGAATATTCAAAGATTTACAGTAAACAGCACCTGTTGAAGATAGAGTATTGTAGGGGAGGCCTTTGCTGAATACACAACAGATAAGGTTTAATCTATGCTATTTAACCTTTGTTACAACCTTCATAGATACGTGTATGTAGTAATATAGTCAAACCTGTACAAGTGACCGTCTCTACATAAGGATCACCTGGCTATTGTGGTCACTTTCTGGAGGTCCCATACATAGTTTTCCTCATAATCCTGTGCATAGTGACCACCTGTCCACATAGACCAGATTTTATCAGTTCCCTGAGTGGTCTTCTTGGGCACTTTTACTATACATGTACATTTCCTACTCAATACGCTACGAATTTCCCGAAGTAGCAATTGGATTAAACCAAGCAATAAATTCAGTATGCATGTAAAATTCTAAGATCAAAAGAAACTGTGTGTGTTTAAAGCCATGCTATCAGTTGTTGAACATTCTGACAAGCAATATTTCATCTGCAACAACTTTTATCTGATTCTGAGATATGAGAATATTCATATATATGTATACCATTCAGAACTATCTCTAGTGATTCCCACTTAATGAATAGATCAGTTGCAAACAGAAAGCCCTTGTAGAACTCAAAATTTCCCGTCTCGTTCAGATCTCTATCTAGATTGCCGTATATCCGTAGACTGTATAATCAGTATTCCATACGTGCCTTTAATCTCATCTAGCTGCTAACATACACGAAGCCAATTGTCCTTCCTGGACAGTTTTAAATGCAGGTCATTGACGATCAAGGGTAGAATATGTATGAACGAGGTATATATAATGTAGGAGAGGAAATGGTCCCTAGATGAGAGGTATAGTGCTTTAACAAGTTGTAATCATCCCCAAAGTGGTATCATTGAAGGTTACAGAGTCACTACATTGTCCATGGATCCCTTGTGATGAAAACGTGATCTAAATTCTGCACGGATCGTCAACCTTTTGGTGCAATTATGGTCACATTGGCAGCCATAGGGCAGCTCTGTATTGAGGAGATATGCCCATGCTCAAATGCCATATTCTAATCAAGGAGATATATTCAGCTTTGAGTTTGAATATACTAGTACTGTAATATTTTGTTCTTGATACCAGTTACAAGCAAAATCATGGAAAAAATCTAGACACAAAAGTTTGAAAACTTGATATTGGTTAATCATATCTCTGTCGGTATGTGATCAATTTTGTAGCATGCAACATTGGAAAGCTTTTTTTTTCAAAATATAATTTAATTTTTTTTTTAAATCCTGAAACACAACAAAACACACCCTCTGGACAAGCAGAGGTTAGTGGAGAAGATATGACCTTTTTCACTTTTATCCTCTGCCCCGTTTTTCATCCACCATCTCCACTAACCTCTGCTTGGAGAGTAAACAAAACATGCAATGCATTACATTGTCAAAATATCATAATTTTATGATTGCACAGTCCTTCTATAATCAGTTATAAGCATGCATTTGTACGTGGGATCATTTCAAGAGAGGAAGATAATTAGCCTTCCAGTAATAATTGTAATACAGTACAACCAACAAAGTAAAAACAGAGGGATGATTGAAAGTTTTTCAAAAACAAATTGACCAATCAGCTGTCTTTAAAAGTGACCTGCAGGGCAGAAGTAAAAATTGGCACCACTGCCTGTATAGATGACCTTGCTCAAAAGGGTAAGATAACAAAGAAGCTCTTACAATATCGGTAACATGACACATGTACGCTGGCCCCATATATAGAACATTTCAAGTATCATCATTACAGCTATGGCAAGAAAGATAGATCTGACAGAAACCAGAACAGCGTACCCAAACTTTTCAAGGAGAAACTCAACTTGGGAGGTCGAAACAAATGTCTTTTCAAGAAAATAAACACATACAAATTACATGTACTACATGGAATTGGAACAGAAAAATGCTTCCTAAAATTAGTAAAAAGAAATTGTTACAAATTATGATGAAATATAATATCTATCTTGTAAAAAGTTTGTCTGGAAATGTGATCTTCCGTAACGGCATTTCGGAAATAACTCAAATGACCTTAATGCCTTCAAGCATACATGCACAAGGTGACTTTGCTACATGTAGAATGAGTCAGCAAAACACTCCGCATGTCTGAAAGCACACTGAGCTAACAGAATTGCAGTAATTGCACGTACTGAGACAATTTGTCCCTCGTGTATTGGCAATTCTAATATACAGCTCATTTCTTAATGAGAGTACTAGTAATTGGAAAATGCTAATGTTACGCTACCTTGTCAGAACTCTAGTCAATATGAGAGTATGATTTTAACATTGACATGATGTAAAAAAAACACCATGTTAAAGTACATGTGTAAGGCACAATCAATTATTTTCAGACTGATAAACAGATTCTGAATGTAATAACGTGCAATATTGAGAACGTGAATTCACAACAAGTATGGAGATTATCTCCAAGCAAATGTTGGGGGTGAAAATTGTAACATTTCCGAGAGTACACTCTTGGGGCAGTGGGCTGTCAGAAAAAGTTATGATTTACTACATGTACCTCAACATCTGCTTGGAAATCAGTATGGAGATAGAGTACTCCAGCAATCTAATTTTCATTATTGGAAACCTGTATAAGCAATTAACAACATCGAAACATGCATATCAGACCTCCTACAAATCTTAATCAATTTCAAATTCAGCCTTCAGGTATTGTAACATGAGCTACTACTAATATATATAGATTGATTTTCTGTAAGAAAATGATCAAGATAAATTATTAAAATTTAAAGCAACAAGGTAGGTACATTGTAAAAGGACCTTTGAACCATGACTAAGTAACTGAATGCAGTTCTAAAACAAGGCCATTCAACAACCTTTCAAGCAACCTGACGACAAACTGGTGTAAATGTTTATTGAAGTATGGAGGCATGCGGCGTCAGACGCGGCGTCCATTTATTGCATTGATGTAGTGTTTACCTATGCTGTTTTATTGTTATTGTGGTTTGCATTCTGGTGAATAACTAACCCCTGTACATACTGTCCTGTCAAGATTCCAGAGGTGGTACCACCTTGGTGGAAAAAGGTCAAGGCATTATGCATTTGAAGAGCAAGACATGGCAAGGCGGCCTTGTTGTTGACTTAGAATCTAAAGGTTATGGGTTTCAATCCCCAGCAGTCAAGAGTAATATTGTGCCCTTGGAAAGGCATTTTACACCTACTTCCTCACTAACATACTTGAAAATGAGTACCTAGCTTCTGTAACTGTAAGGGACATCCTTTCGAATGGGATGTAAAGCCGGAGGTGCCATGCTTGAGGAGAACCATACCTTGTGAGGCTCGAGCTCAAGACAGATCCCGTTGCACCATCCCCCAGATTGGTCGCTTCACTACGTATACCTTTTGATTACCATTATGCTAAAATAAAATCAGTAGCCAGAACCCTGTCCGAAGAACAGCACCTAGACAGTTAGCAGACCATTTCCTTATCTCCAGACTGTAATCTGAAATATGCAGACCATGTTTCTAAAGCTAGACTTTATTTACGGTTAATTAACCATTTATCTATCATCAACACAGCTCAGGCAATGTACGCGTATACATGTGCAATAGAATGTTTATCTAATTTATGGGTTACAAGGAAACACTGAAGAGCGAGCAACACAATTTAGTTGTACAACATGTTTATGTTAGTTTGAAAGTTAAAAGATTCTTCTTCATAACATGTTGATGTGTTGGTCTTCAATTATATGGTTATCATGATGTAGAAATAAGGACACAATGTCATATGCAACGATACACAACAATGCAAATTCCAGTGTGGAATGGTGGCCTAATGATTACCGATCAAAAGGTTTTGAATTAAAATGTGAGCCATACATATATGGCATGTTAAAGAGCCCATTACACTTATCAATAAAATCAAGAGTCGCGGTCCATCCGGAGGTGAGTGGATCAAACCTTACGGTATGGTCTTACTTTAACGTACACATGTTCAAAACTGTGTGTTAAACCTGAGAGCAAAACTAAAACTTAAGGCATTTAACCGGTAAAACGAACAAGGCAGCATATACGTAATGTAAAGAAAAACACCTGTAAACATGCAACATGTAGTATTACATGTACATGTAGTACAGTTTCTAACATTTAACAAACGTGTACGTAGATCAATAAGACATTGTATGGAAAGGTAACATGATCTGAGATGCAAAGGAGCGTGTCAAACACACTGTTACAACACATAACACATCACAGACAACGCTTTAGTTAGATGTGCAAAGGTTAGGTGTGCCAGATCATTCAGTGTAATATAACCAGCTGCTGCCGTGCCACGTGCCTGCGAAGCTGGTGTGTTTCCCTAAACTGAAGGGTGCTTAGAACGGCTGCCTAGATACAGATACATTCATAATCTATAATAACATTCTTACTAGATGATATGATGTATTTCCCTTTACCATGTATTTTCTCCATCTTCCTATAATAAAATCCTAGCATATAAATATAATGATATGCTGGCTTTACAGTACATTACTTGCAACCCTGAGGGGCAATGAGCCAATTAAATCCACCCACAAGCCTGTCCTTCAAATGACAGGGCCATCGTGCACATCTAGCCTGGATGCCAGACGGTTTCCAGGGCATACACAAGCGAACTCCTCAGCTCTAGGGCTAACATGCCCCCAAGGAAGTTAACAACAGGCCCCCAGTGAGTTTGATATGATACATATAACCAAGGAGGTGATATAACAGAGATCAGGGGTCTGGCATCCAGGCAAACCACCTACTGTTTCAAAACATGATACCCTGGCATTAGAGCATCAATACATTCATTTGACACTTGGAGTCTAATTGTTATGCTTATCAGTCACCAATTATGCTTATTTCTGGAACTGAGAACAATGGTATTCCAACTGAACAGTTACTAATCACAAACAATTATAGTAATTTATACACAATACTGCTATTGTTTGAGATGGTTTTACTGTAATTCAACTAATGTATTGTCTCTACTTTCACATCAGAAGGTACATGTGTGAATACATGATAAATACAGCTATTTCTATTGTTTTCTTCTGTGCCAATACTAGTAATATAATGTTATTTGTCTACGTTTATCTTAAATTATCATCAACAAGTCAACAATATTGGTTTACTAACATAATGATAAAAATTCAACTCTGATATAACATAAGTCTTATACAGAGTTGTCTCCAGTCCAGCTTGAAGTTTTTTTTCCCATTGTCCCGGGGCAGAGGAACGGGTCCTGGACTGGAGACAGGCCTGAATACTCATACTACACAAATGAATCATAGCACTTTGAAATTTTCATACTTATTAATAATAGGAGGAAATATGATGATTTTCCTTACCTCAAAACAGCTGTAGAGGCTGTATGGAGGTCTAGTAGAGAAAGCAGAGGCTTGCAGTGGCAGAGTGGTGGTACAGGTCTCCCATTCACAGTGGTAAAACTACTGCACAACAGACTTTAGCGGCCTAGAAGAGAATCGCATTCATTCAGTACAAGATACATGGTGGTGTATAAGTAAATTTCTTTACTTTCGGGAACAAACTTCAGGTGGCCTTGAATCTATAAGCTGTTAGAAGCTCAAGTGTTAAAAAAAGCTGCTAGGGGGCCCAAACCTACTCTCTGCCCAAAGAGCTACTAGCATCAAGAGTGAGTCAAGGTGAGTCAAGACCACAGCATGTCAAGAACATGAGATAGCAAAACCGGAGGCTCCGCTACAGTACCTTAGAAAGTGGCTAGGGGGCCCATTATCAAACTTGACCTGCGTTTTCCCTACTTATACCCACCTACCAAATATCATTAGGATTGATTCATAGCTTTTCGAGTTATCCTGTCGACACACAAAAAAAAACAGACGGCACCTAAAGTTTAGTAAAGCATAACCTTCTTGGAGAATGTAGAATTAAAATTGACAATGCAGCCTTACATAACTCTGGCTGACGTAATTGTGTATGTAGCCAATCAGGTACATGTGTGGATAATTCATTTACAACTGTTAAATATTCAACCCACCACATGTCAGTACATTCATGCTTGAATGCCAGTTTATTTGCATGTGACAACAGTAAATATGTGCTTTAAAAGCAGCGGTATGGTACTCTCTAACATTTGAGTGACAGGTCTCAAGCAGGCTAAATTGACCAAGGCGAATTGAAGAACAAGTTATATATACACACATCTTTTTCACAAAGAACGAATAAGTATGTAGTATTACATCCTCACACCTTCAAGTTTAACCCTGCAAGTGTCAGGTCAAACTGACTGGCCTGACACTTCCAGGGTTAAGCAAAGCTTTAACTGAGGAAGTATCAGTAGACGCTACATGGATGACAAGTTTTCATCCTAAATTTATTTTCAAGAGAGAAGTTTACTGGATCATTACCAAGTAACAGGTGCAAAAAAAACATCATGGATATCCGACAATGCGAAAATTTTAGATGTAACCAATAAGAAAGTGGATATAATTCCGTGAAATTTTCATTTTTCGAAATATAGACAGTAACTTGCAACAGCCTTTTCAACAGTCTCAAAGCTCTAAATGTCATTTTCATGTTCACAAGACTTTTGCATAAAAGTGTCCTCAAACAGACAGAATATCATACATATGCATTTTGTCTGCACTCAACACTTTCCAAAAATACATATTAAAAAGCCCTGAATGTAAGTTGTTCCTTTGTTTGGTACAACAACTCGCAAACTAACAACTGTTATCCGTTCATCTTGATCAAAACTTATCTTTGCCATCTTATTTGACAACTTTTCTTGTAAACTCAAAATGTAACAAAAACTCGATAACGTTAAATCCAAACACATGAAAATTGTTGGAGAAAAATTATGGACACCACTGATAAAATAAATGAGGAAATTTTGTATTATAGATACATGGAGAATCCTCAGGTATTCTAGATAACTGTGGTAAGCATGAAAACTTCTAAAAACGAGAAAAATTGCAGCACTGTTTAAAAAGCCATATGTTACAACTAACGTTACCACGTCGCGTGGATTTCTTTGTCTCCCACATTCGATCAGCTTGTCTTTGAAGATCTTACCTCACAAAACCTTGCCTCGGCTTATTAAACCCTTGTATACGGTCTATTTTCTATGTTCACTGGCGCTAGATGCGATACTGTACGGGCAAACGCCGGTAAAACGTGCAAAAGAGGCGATACTTTACCTGATCTGGAGTTTTGTATGCCGACATCAGACGACAGGCCGGTTCTACGCAGCTGAGGAAGAAGGGATATACCATTCAACCAACTGGGCTACTTACGTAATCTTCAATGTGAAATCCATCTAGCTTATCACGCTTATTTGGATAATCTTACAGATAACACATATCTTTATTAGATTTTGATACAAACGTGTGATATTTATTTCAGTGGTGTATATAAAAACACAATTTAAAAAATGTATGAATGTGTTTTTCCCCATCAACATAGTGGACCAGTCCGTGCGTCATCATGGCGGCTGAGCAGGCAGTCGTGACACAAGAAGGGCATCCAAACATTACTGGATTTCTCGATAATTTTCCTCATATAAACATTTCTGCACCGTAAGTATTACCGAAGGACACCTTTGGCTACCACACAATGTTAAAGAATCGAATGAATCTTGGCACTAGTTGAGATTATGACGGGTTTTCCGCCCCTGTACCTAGAAACACTGAAGCGAACGTCCTTCTTTTGACCTGACAGCCAACTTTCCTGGGCGTCGACCTACATTTATCCTCCTGATTGGTCGGAGCGAAATAGGTGGAGCTAGAAAGAAAATCCGCGAAGTTTTAAAATATAAATGTATTCTACCTTTTCTTCCAAAGCACTTAAATTTTGAGAATGCACGATAGTTGTGAAATTTGATATGGGCTTGGGGTGGTAACATGGTTACAGTTTGTCCGAGGGATAGCCTCTTACTTTCAAAGTCTTAGGCACATTTACTGCATTTCATACATTCAATGGTACGTTCCCATTTTACAATTCATTAGTCATTACAGAGGAACTGTTTTAGTTTCTTAGTGAACAGGGTATCATGATACATAATTTTACCAAGACTTGGATTTGTGCGTCCTGTCATTATTTAAATGGCTTCTGGTAACGTTACGTTACGCGTTCTTTGGGGTGTCAATTTCTGCAATTTGCAAAGTAACCGCAAGGCGGGGCTGATGAGTGGTCACTTTTGTGACTATTTTGATCTAACGTTACATCTATCTGCCCGGTAGGTTATATTTTCATCATATTCGATTGATTGATTGATTGATCGATCGATCGATTGATTGGTTGATTGATTGATTGATTGATTGAAGAACATGGAAAGGTACACAAAAACAACGAAGGAATACACCAAACAAGCATTCATATTCTGGTACATGTAACGTTACATGTACAAGTTTATTTTGATTGACCATGCACACCCCGATATTTCAAACATTTCAACTATAAGTTTAAAGGATAATGATGATAATGTGTCATGATGTTCTAACAATTCTGTATGTATTTTTGAAACTATAGGAAAATATCCCCACACAAGAAAACATGTGGGTTGACCCGAAGCATTGAACTTGTTGATACATGCATCATATAACCGTTAAATAGAAATGCTGTAGCGATATTGTGATCTTTAATACGTATACAAGGCGTTATATAATCGTCTGACTTATCAATTTTTGCATTGAAGTACAGTAATGAAATGTTACTCATACATTTCAGATAGCTGTAACGTTACTAGTATTAGACCTTCGGAGTAATTAATGTGTTGTCTACAGCAACACTAATTTCAATAATCCATGTGTTTCAGCTGGTGCCGTACTATACGACACCATCAATTCGCCCTGTTCCCGGTGTTCTAGCAAATCTTCTTGCAATGTTGCCGAAAATTCTTAAAAGAAATATGTTTTTTTGTCGAAAGAGTACATAATTTAAGTACATTTTTTGTCAAAAAAGTACATTCCAAAACTAGCGTTCCACGACCTCCTACCTTCGCCAAATGTTGTTAACCTTTTCGAGCGACCTATCATTAGCCTCTACCAGGCTTCAGAGGTGGCTGGAAAGAAAATTGGCTAAATAGATAGATCACATGCCAGAGGGGTTACTAGTAGTCGGCCGGAGCAAACTGTATATCCCACTGTAGTGCAGAAAGTATGAAATTCCAATCATTTACCACGACGGAATTATAGTATTTAACGTTATCATTAATCAATTGACATCTATCGACATTATTGTCTTTCTCAGTTACATATGTCACATGTTTGAGTGTTCCATCATAAAATATAGCAGATTTATAAACTTAACTAAAAACATAACCTTTCTAAAAAATAGTTCGAACAAGGTAGCTCAAAGGCAGCGGGTTTCACGTTAACTGATCCACACATTTCTCTGAAGAATTAAGATATATAGAGAATGTTTCATGCTATTTCTTATATTCATTTCCAAACAAGTTTTTGTTTCCTACAGCCGAGACCTTGCATCGATTAGAAAGCCAGTTGATATAGAATCTGACCACCCAGTGCAGTGACTATCATCCAAATGACGGCTCTTTCCTGGGGCCCAAGGCTCCCTGCATAGGGCACTGGAACAAAACAAAAGGGAACATAAGTAGTAACAGTACAGGGTATAAGCCAAACAAATCCTGCATTCACAATGTGGCAGCTAAAGAAATGTCACGCTATAGCTACTAGCCGGATTATACGTTTCTAAATTCAGGGGTGCCTAAGTATTCATACGAATTTTACGGAATACATACGAATTTTACGGAATCCATATGATTCACTACTAAGAAACAGACGAATTTTACGGAATCCATATGATTCACTACTAAGAAACATGAATTACTCATACAAGTTTTACGGAATACATACATGTTGTACGGTCCTTACTATGTGTCGAACTAATGGAAATTCGTATGCTTTATAGTACTGGATTGAATTACTTCCGTAAAATTCGTTTGCATTCTGTAAAACTCGTATGAATTCCGCAAAATTTGTATAAAAAACATCCCATATATGTATATCGCGTGAACGAAATAAGTGATCACTTTTATACGATCAGTATGACGTTACATATTTGTCTCACAGAGCAGGACAAAAACATAAAACTAAGTAGGGAAAATACCAGAAATACGTTCAAAGCTCATCTACTGGCCGTTGTGCTGTCCATAGTTTATTTTCTCTGTTTTAAATGTGCTTTAAGATCATATTTGTCGTGTTGGTCTTGTGGCAAGGTGGTCTTTAGTTTTGTGGTTGGGGATGTTGGCTTAGAATCTAAAGGTTCTGCCTGGCCTCAATGTTGTGCCCTTGGGAAGGTACTTGACACATGTCCTCATTCCGGTGAAAATGAGTACCTAGTTTCGGCTAGGGACGTCTTCTTGGATGGGACGTTAACCTGATATATTTAGGAAAACTATAGGTTTGTTACCTGTTTGTTCTTCGAACGACCCTTGACCACTTGTCGGTTCTGCTGTCGGTCCCATGCCCGTCACGGTGCTGCCTTGATGGGACGTGCCGTCCGCGCTGCCACACCCCTGCTCGTCCTCCCCTGCCGCACAGTCCGGGTACCCGTCACAGATCAGATGCTCGTGTACACAGTACGGCTCAGGAGAGCCGGGCAAGCCGCAGTAGAACGTCGGGCAGTCAACCTCCCCACGTTCGCCTTCACAGCCCTGCTCGTCCTCTTCCTCCAAACAGTCCGCGTCACCGTCACAGCTGAACGCGTCAGGAACGCAGGAGGCGTTACCGTAGACGGACGCGCATGCGTAGCTGCAAGAACCCCAGCTGCGGCCCAGAAACTCTTCAACTGTAGCAACAGATTTGGGGTTCAATTATATAGGCGGTCAAGACAAGTTATTTACCGTACATATATTGAGACTTCCCTTGTTGTGAACTGACTGGGCACTTGTTGCTAGCACTTTTTATCCTATATGATACGTTTTAATAATTATTAACGTTACATCTTCGTAGTAAGTAAAACTACGCCTAGAGCGATTTTGAATTTGTTGCGTACTTTAGAGTAATGTTAGTGTTTTGATGTTTTCAGTTAATTGTTTTAAGTGTTGCAGTAATATTATGTTACTGAGCGTGCAATTCAGCCATTAGGCTGCCATATGCTTTGTGCAATAAACCAATACCAATACCAAGTAGCTAGCTATACCAATAGGTGACTTGCATGAGGTAGAGCATAGAGTAAACAACGTACGGACATGAACAATGCAGGAACTTGATTTTACAATCAAACAAATTTCACCACCTTACCAGCAATATATATCAAAACAAATAATATAAAAGAATGATTAAAAATGTTTCTTTGGCTTTTTCTTTTGCCAAAGAGGATGTTTCGTAATGATTCATGCAAATTTGAATGCCCCATGCTTTATATATTTTGTAATAACAAGCAAGGGACTAGTACTTGGAAAGACTGTTTACCTCTTGAAATACAACAGTAACAATACAACATAACACAATACACTAAGCTGTCGTGCAACCTGTTTAAAGGATACATCATATTCCCACAACTACTCATAAGCCCATTCGTAATTCCGACTACGCATGTGCAGTGTCAAAGGTAGAGGCCCCTGGCTTGCAAACAGTTGTCTAGATTTTTATAACAACGCCCAGACTGGTTTTGTTTACGTCTCAGGGGCCTTTACCTTTGACATTGCACATGCGTAGTCGAAATTACGAATAGGCTTATCACGGTTGTTACTAACTGTCACTGGGGTTTTCGTCCTCGCCGTAAGCGCAGTCCTGGAGCCCGTCCCCCAGCCGACTTGTCGGCAGACACGTGACGTTGTCGCGGCAGGTGAAAAAGCAGTGTTTGGGTACTCCTGTCATAGAAAGTACACAGTACAGTTAAACCATGGCAACAAGGCAAAGACCAAGAAATTATAGTAACATGGTTTACATTATCTGCTCTTCTTTGATACTCTCCAAGCAGAGGAGGGGTTCCGGTAGCCTGAATTCAATCAAGCCTCCTGTGACCGCTCGCCGCCCTGTAACCACCTCGCAACCCAAGCTGGCAATGGGGACCTGGCTGAAATCCTGGCCTCTGATTGGTGTTACTATTTTTGATAACAGCTCTCCTGGCTTAGAGCTAGTCGAGCACAAACTCCGCGGGGAGGGGAGAGAAACCCCCGGACAGCTGGAGTTTGCGTTATACAGACTAGGGTTCCGGTAGGTTTTTGACGTGTTTTTAGGCGTTTTTGTCAGGCTTTCTACTTTGTCATTTTTTGTTGTCTAGGCTGGCTAGACAACAAAAAAATGACTAGGTTGGTTAGACAAAAAAAAAAGACAAAAACGCCTAAAAACACGTCAAAAACCTGCCGGAACCCATCCTCTGCTTGGAGAGTACTTCTTTTAGTCACCAGTCCAACACCTACCTTGGACACATCCTTGTTCGTCCTTTCCGTCCAAGCAGTCTTCTAGCTCATCACAGATCCATCCTCTTGGGATACATGGTTCACTTAAGCCAGTCAGACATTCCATCGCACACTCTTTAGGAAATACAAAATGCAGATTGTGAATGGCTCTCATCTGTCATTAGACGTCCACTATCAAGTCCAGAAAAAGGGTGAGGTCATGCACCATAGGGATAAGATTTAGAGCTAAGAAATTAATCAAAGGAGTGAGGGAAACGGAAAGCAGAATGTGTAAAGCAGATAGTATACCTCACTGGGCAGCGAGACCGTTTTGTTTTGGAGGTCACGTACTTTACCCTTTTGTCGCTGGTTACATTAAGGCCATGCCCACAAAAGTGTAGCCTGGTCCCAGTCTCTAGGGTCGCCTTAGTGGTGTTTTACCGGGCCAGTCAGTTTCTGATGGCCTTTCTACCTCTGGCTGCCATCCTACTTCCGCTACACCCTACTTCCGCTGCCTTCCTACTTTTCCGCCGCCCCTAGAGTTGCCGAGCTAATTAATCCAAGGCCGTAAACAACACCCCGAGCGGGCTAAGCTGTCTGGGCGGGTGAGGGTCACTCACAGTGCCGTAGAGATATCGGGGAGGCACCAAGGGTATGGATTCCAGGCTAACAAAAGTGTAGTCTCTACCAGACTAGCTATGCCGGCTATAGGGTTTCATTTGCAGGCTCCGTGGGCAAATGTGATCTTCACCGTGGACTGAATCTACTGGCTAATTATTCATTTTCTTCCGAATTCTACTATCCATACGCCCGTAGGAGTGGAGGCTAACAAAAGTGGAAGCCTTAGCCCGCTTTAGCACAGGCTTACCAGGTATATTGTATAGGCTGCGTAGGAGAAAGGCATGAATGTACCGTCACAGTTTGCCTCGTCCTCCCCAGTTGAACAGTCTTCTATGTGGTTACAGGCCAGGCTATCGTGGAACAGTTCCCCATCCCCACACGGACTGAACTGGCTGTCGATTTCTATAAGGCAACGAAGCAATATTTTAGTGGCAGTATGATATATGAGTGCACAGTCGAAAATTTGTTCTAGTCAAAATTCTATCCAATCAAGGTAAAGGTAGTCCCATAGCCTTTTCGAGGCTGTAGGGGCAGTGGGTTGTTATCCACTGTGTCTAGGGCACGGTATTGGAAGGCGGAGCCCATCCCTCTCATTGCACCGCCTTTTACCTCCCCAGCCGAAGTCAGGTACCCACTTTTACACCTGGGTGGAGTGGGGAAAATCGTGCCTCTCCTGAGGGCATACAGGGGACTCAAACCCACGACCCATGGTTCTGGGCCAAACACCCTAAAAAATTCATATTTCTAATGCGACTAGACAAACCTCCCATTGAAAAACACGTCTGTTCTTTTATATCTACTATAACCGAAAAGCGAGGAGAAGTAGAATTTATTTAATGATAGTCATATTCTTTTGTATCCGCTAACTGTACTGTCTTGTATTATATTTTGTTGTGACCTGTACTTAGCCAAGTGTGGCAGAAATGTGCAATAAAGGTCTTCATTCATTCAGTAATCTCCTAAAAGTCACGTCAACATGACGCTGAATTATAATCCGCCTCATGGTGACTTCTACCAACCTGTGTCATGCAACTTGGGTACTATATATCAAAGCCTCCTTGTACTTACATTGTCTACATAGTGGTAAAAGGTGAACTAACGAACCCAAACATCCTAGATGCTGCAGCGTCACGGTCAACTCCAGCCCGCACTCACCCTCCAGCACATCTTCACAGACAGGTCTGCAACACAGTTTGTAAGTCTTTTTTTTAGGCCCGGTTTACACCGAGTGTGCTACACGCGTGCTTGGAAATGCATGTGTAAACTGTGCCTTTGTGTTGTTTGCTTGTTTACACCTGTTATCAGCTAGATTGATTCGCATTAACGACTTAGGCCGCACTGATTTGATTACATGGATGACATCCTCTCGGCACTCCAAAACTTGAGGCGAGCATGCGAAGAAATAGAAGTTGGGCCCAAAAAACTTGGCTTCATTATAACATTCAATTGGTCAGGAAGATTTTACAATTTATAGAACATTATAGAACGTTCTTCTTTTTTTGTTGCATTTTCTTGGAAGACTTTGTAAAACTTCGCTAAGATCTCGAAATACATCTACGACAAAATCAGTGCGTTGTATGATAGAAAAAGAGGCATTGTATGACATAAGTATCTGTTTCTGATATTTTTTGCAATGTACGGCATACATTTGTTCACTTTGCAGCTTCGTTGTGTAAGTATACGATTAACAGTATGGTCGCAAACTTTTCTGGGGGGGGGGGGCTTACAAAATAGTTAATTCTATCACAAAACTTGTTTTAAAAAGTCGGTAACAGCTATTCTTATGTACATGTACTATTCATGTACTAAGGAAAGTTGTGAGGTAGTGATTGTATTTACTTGTCTCCATAGTTATAGACCTGCGGCACACATCCGTCAAAAAGGTGACAGAAACTTTCCCTCGGTCGGCATTCCCTGTCACAGAGGACCTCGTGCGATGTACACCCCCGACCTTGTAAGGAATATTAGATAAGATATTATATAATATTATGTATTTGATTGATTATCACTTACGTTTCCTCTTATATGCTGATCCTTATTTATATTATGTTCAAATGATCAATTACATTCTGCTTTTAATCCCTGGAAGAGTAGCCTTTGGCTGAAGGGTATATTCAAGTTGATAAACACAATAAATACACACATTAACCAATGAAATACATTAGACGTCTGACCATATTTGACGAGAATCTCGACCCTCAGTGCAATGCGTTTGTAGAAGGTGAGGGGGTAGAAGCGAGTGTAGAGTGCAAATGCTGGGTTGTCCAACATGTTGCGAGCATAGCGATGGCTGTCGTTGTTCCCTCGGAATACCTGTAACAAACAAAATCTTATATTGTACACCTGGTAGCGAGGATGTCCTGAAAACTGTTGTCAAAATTTACCATGCAAACTAAGAAAGGGCTCAAACCGGCTGATTTTCGTCGACAGGCCAGTACTGGACCGTTCTGATATTCTTAAAGGAGGTACCTTTTTCAACCCTTGAGTGCCACCTTGTTATATACTTCCCAGAAGGAGGTTAATTCACCTTCGACGGGGGTATTGTTTTGGGTTGTATCAGTGTATGTGTGTTCGCACCTATAACTCAAGATTCCCATGATGGATTTGTATCTATTTTTGTATATGTGGGTAGCTATTGAGTTCCAAAGGAAACATGGCGATTTGGGGCTCCCTAGTAGTATTTTGTTTAGGTACTGTAGCATGCTAGCATTACAGATTGGCACGCCCTTCCTAAAAGTAGTGTGGTTTACCGTATAGTCCATAGACAGCTGGTCTGCCCGGCGAGGTCAGGGACACCCGGTGTAGAGCCAAATCCTTGAGCTGCCAAATACGTGAGAAGTTAGGTACCGCACCTGCGTGGAGTTAGGACTGGGGTCGATGGGGGCATGGCAAGATTTACATGTAGGATTAGGGTTAAGATTAGTATTAGGGAAGGTGTTTGGGGCTAGAGTTTGAGCTATGGTTAAGGTTAGGGTTAGAATTATGCTTGAAAATGACCACGTCCGACGAATGTTTTGCACTTAGAGTACTCCTCTCACGTAATCCCCCAAAACCGTCGTGCTCAGATGCACTAGCTGACCTCTCACTTACTTGGCAAGCTCAGAAATTTGGCTTGACACCGGGTGACTTGGTACATTGTATGTACTTGTCTGAATTGTCAATGTACAGCTGAACTGACCATTTCTTCACCGTCCCCGACGCTGTTTGTGTACACTGTCCATTGGCCATACACAGAGAACGCCAGCTTGTATGACGTCACCCAGTAGTCCATGTTGTAAGCCCCCTGGGTGATGACACCGACAACTTCGTACACCTTGTCATGCTGAATCTGAAGTGCGAAGGAGAAATCTCAATTCATTTTTTTTTTAATTTCATTGATGAAAAGTTATTGTTGTGCACAAATTTGTTGGTAAAAAGAGGCATTATCGTTAGAAATTGTAAAAATTGTCCTTTTAAATTCCGAACCCAATACAATGAAAAGTCAGGACAAAGCTGTTGGCAAGCACATTCCGACCAGAACTGAAGTCTAGTCCTGGAACTTTTCCACCTTGTCAAACTACTAGGTATGGTGTCCAGACAATGGCCCGATATACACACATGTTTTCGGATTCGACTCGAGGCTGTGTGTGAGGAACTTTAGGTTGCTCAGGAGGAGTTTTCCTACTAGAAAATGCCACTTGGATGACATATGGTTCTCCTTGCATAGTCCTGAGTCGATAGTCTGAGTGTCGTCCTGTTTAGCTCCAGGCACCACCTTCTGTGAAGGTAGAACCTGGAACTAAACAGGATGACACTCAGGCTACCAAGTCGAGTAAAAACGCCTGTGTAAATCGGGCCACTACGTACCTGTAGCCACAGGTCGGTGTATATGCCCAGTGTTGGTGACCAGTACGTACCTGTAGCCACAGGTCGGTGTCTATGCCCAGTGTTGGAGACCAGTACGTACCTGTAGCCACAGGTCGGTGTCTATGCCCAGTGTTGGAGACCAGTACGTACCTGTAACCACAGGTCGGTGTCTATGCCCAGTGTTGGTGACCAGTACGTACCTGTAGCCACAGGTCGGTGTCTATGCCCAGTGTTGGAGACCAGTACGTACCTGTAGCCACAGGTCGGTGTCTATGCCCAGTGTTGGAGACCACTACGTACCTGTAGCCACAGGTCGGTGTCTATGCCCAGTGTTGGAGACCAGTACGTACCTGTAGCCACAGGTCGGTGTCTATGCCCAGTGTTGGAGACCACTACGTACCTGTAGCCACAGGTCGGTATCTATGCCCAGTGTTGGAGACCAATAAGCACCTGTAGCCACAGGTCGGTATCTATGCCCAGTGTTGGAGACCAATAAGCACCTGTAGCCACAAGTCGGTGTCTATGCCCAGTGTTGGAGACCAGTACGTACCTGTAGCCACAGGTCTGTGTCTATGCCCAGTGTTGGAGACCACTACGTACCTGTAGCCACAGGTCGGTGTCTATGCCCAGTGTTGGAGACCAATACGTACCTGTAGCCACAGGTCGGTGTCTATGCCCAGTGTTGGAGACCAATACGTACCTGTAGCCACAGGTCGGTGTCTATGCCCAGTGTTGGAGACCACTACGTACCTGTAGCCACAGGTCGGTATCTATGCCCAGTGTTGGAGACCACTACGTACCTGTAGCCACAGGTCTGTGTCTATGCCCAGTGTTGGAGACCACTACGTACCTGTAGCCACAGGTCGGTATCTATGCCCAGTGTTGGAGACCACTACGTACCTGTAGCCACAGGTCGGTGTCTATGCCCAGTGTTGGAGACCAGTACGTACCTGTAGCCACAGGTCTGTGTCTATGCCCATTGTTAGAGACCAATACGTACCTGTAGCCACAGGTCGGTGTCTATGCCCAGTGTTGGAGACCAGCACGTACCTGTAGCCACAGGTCGGTATCTATGCCCAGTGTTGGAGACCAGTACGTACCTGTAGCCACAGGTCGGTGTCTATGCCCAGTGTTGGAGACCAGTACGTACCTGTAGCCACAGGTCGGTGTCTATGCCCAGTGTTGGAGACCAGTACGTACCTGTAGCCACAGGTCGGTGTCTATGCCCAGTGTTGGAGACCAGCACGCTCCCTGCTGTTGTTCCCTCCCGTTGTTGAGACGTGCCTGCCACGGGAAGAAGTGGTCCCCACGCGATGAAGCCGTCATCTTCGCATTCGGAACCGCAGCAGGATCGTCAGGATCCAGTCCTACTCCCAGTGGGACGTACTCGTCTTGTACATGTGTTAACCAAATGCTTTCGTCTGAAGAAATCAGCAGGGTGTTACTGTACATAATTTAAGCAGATGATATGTTTACCTAGAAGCTTTATATAAAATTGCAGATTACAGGAATAAATGCAATCGCTTTGCTGCCTATATGCTGAGCTTAGTCTTCTTTATATTGGTATAAGATACTGCAATCTTGAAATTCTGAATGATTTTAAGCACCAAAAACACACCATTATAAATTCATTTTCTGCTAATTTGATGCTTCTATCGTGGTGCATAATGACAATTTGTTTTCATGGAAACATTGGTGCAAATTATTTCTGGTGTACAGCTAGCTGGATCTGCGCGCCTAGTTATGTCAATTACGGCAAACTAACCGTTTGTGACGTACACCTCCATCACCATGGCAACCCAACCCTCAAAGCCTGTCGGGTACAGGCGGATGTAGCGTGACGTCACAGGAACTGGGAGAGGACGACTCACTTTGTTGTACCGGTCTCGGTTTCCGCGGAAAACCTGTACTAGAAAAAAAGATGATAAGCCCCTTTTTCGGGCGATCCTCGCATGTACGTATTTACCGGTATTTCTGGTCAAGACGGATATATCTTATTTATTTATTTAGATTTACCACATTTGTAGAAGGATTGACATAACGGGTGACTATCACCTTTTCAAGAACGTAGAAGACTGTAAGGTTTGCACCATCGCACACCGGGGCATGCCCCTACTATTTTTCGAAAGGTGTGGTGGGTTCTTTAACGTGCGCGGGGTGTGACTCTCCCCAAACACGGGACCTACATTTAACGTCCTATCCGAGGGACGTCCCTAACCGAAGCTATGTACTCATTTACATTACAGGAATTCTTCGTACCTGTACGTTGCTACTGCTGCCTTGGTACGGTGTCCACAAAGCGCCGTCCATGCTGAAGGCCAGAGTGAATGACGTCACCCAACTGCCCAGGTCCCAGTTCGAGCCGCCTCCACTGATGACCACGCCGGTGACGTCAGTCGTCTTGCCAAAGTACACCTGCACTCAAACGTTCAAAAAGATTAAACAGATTTCCCATAATCGTGTCATTCAGCTTGCTTAATCTTGATCTAGAGTCAATAGATACTAGGGGTACCATTTTTAACTTGACCTCCGTTCTCACAATCGCTACTTACCTACCAAAAATCATGAAGATCCATCAACGTTTCCGTCACTTTTGTTGCCTACATACAAACACACAAAAATGCAAAGTCCGCTGCAGTACTATTGGAAAACGCCAGGTAAACCTTTTTCGAACTTGAACTTCCTTTCCACAACCGCTACACAGCTACCGAAAATCATGAAGATCCATCAAAGTTTTCTCAAGTTATGCTCTTGACATACATACAGACCCACCCAACAGCTGGAGTAACCGAAAACATGATCTTCTCGGCGAAGATAACAATGAACATCAGGTACCTGAAGCCATTGATCCAACACAAAACTCGGTAACCAGCAGTATCCTGGTGTAGTTGTCGGCGTGTGCCGAGCCTGAAAGGGTGCGAATTCCGACTTGTACTCAGAGCTGGCAGTGACGTAAACATCGGGAATGTACCGACTTGCCAAACCAAGCGGGAATCCAGGAGGTGGGACATCTGCGACGAAAACGTCAGCAGTGAGACTTTATGTGCGCTACTTGTAAAACTAAGGGCCGGTTTACACGAGGCACTTTTCATGACGTACGATGTTTGTCGTACGACATTCGCCTAGGACACTTTTCGGTACATACACAACGACTGAGAATCCCGCCGCGCGTCGGCGCCCGTCGCATTCACGTGAATCCTGGTGACCCACGACGCGGAAATGGGCTCCCCCGATGTGTCATACGTCAACCCTGGAGGCGCCACAAGACAAACGCCGAGGCGCGTCGCGAGGTCTATTTACACGGATAAAAAATCTGTCCTGCGACACCTACCGCGCGACAAGTGTCGTAGGACACTCGTCGTAAGTGTCTCGTGTAAACCGGCCCTAAGATTAGCTTTTCCAGTACAATGGATACAGATCAACTAGTGAAGCCCGCTGCCTTGCAGTAACGTACAGTAGATGTTATACACCTCAAGCAGAGTTAAAGGTGATCTGACTACTCGTACCTCCACAGTCTTCCTCGTCCTCCCCTCCACTGCAGTCAGTCAGGTTGTTACACAGCTGAGACTCCAACAGGCAGGTACTGTCCGGACAGGAGAACTGCTTAGCACCACAAACTGTGTCGGTTTAGATAAAGTAGTGTAAAGTTAGCCCCATAGCCTTTTTGAGGCCGGAGGGGAGGTGGGTTGTTACCTGCTTGTGTCTAGGGCATGATATTGGAAGGCGGAGCCCAACCCTCTCCTTCTACCGCCTTTTACCTCCCCAAAAAGTTGGGTAACCATTTTTACACCAGGTTGGAGTCAGGAAAGTCGTGTTTGATGCCTCTCCCAAGGGCACAACATCGGTGGCATGTCAGGAGATTCGAACCCAGGTATTTTAAATGCAACATTTATCTTCCATGTGCGCCTCTTTCAGGCACGTATAATCCCCATGGCCACATGTGCTTGTGAAACTTGGAGTACGCTACCCCCAGATCCCGGGGAAGACCACCTAAGAGATGGAAAGACCAGATCGTAAAGGACACTGGGTTAAACATTAGGGGAGCAGAGGCTAGGGCAAGGGACAGGATCCTCCTGGAAAGCAAGGGGCCTGTTTCTGGCCTGTGCACCTAGGAGGAGGAGGAGGATTTATCTTCCATAGAAGGATTTTGTATGACAGAGAGTTACGTTAACTGACCCCCACCTCCAGCCGTACAGTTGATCTCGTCCGCCCCGTTTGCACAGTCCTCCAGCCCGTCACAGGCGCGGTACTTCGGCAGGCACCTTCCCTCACACTCCAACTGGAGACCATTGCAGGGCGCTAAAAGTAACGGAGTGTATACATGTGTCACTAGATTGTCAACAACGACAGCTAGAGACATGTTCAGACATTTAAATTCGTTGGACATGACACAAAAAGAAGACGTCTGCAACGATACTGTAAATTGTACAGAGGAGATGCAGAAATGATTAAATATATGCCGTATATTGCAAAAAAATGGATACTAAGCAGAATGCCTCTTTCCCCCATTTTGTCTCAAACTTACTCCTAAGATTTTACGCTTGGTGTAAGTGAAGAATTGTATACTGTAACTTATAAGGGATACTGGCCATATAAGCCACAAATCTCTCGCTTTACAGTACTATCAACTTAAGAGGAACCATGCAGAGAACTGGTGAAAAGCTGGTTGGTAAACGTTTTAATGTATCGATATTATACATGACCAGGTAATACAGGACATACAGTGGCAGTTCTCTTCGTCTGCCCCAGAAGAGCAGTCCTTGTCTCCGTCACACACGGAGGCGTTATTGATGCATTTGCCGCTTTCACACTGCCACAGTCCCTTCTCCGAACAGGACTCTGAAGAAATGTACATAGGAATGAGATATTTCTGAAATTGTATGGAATTGCTGCTGGATCTTATGTTTCTGTTTCGAAGTTTTGGGACGTGTGTTTATTTCTTATGTATATGTTTGTTTTATACATTTAGTTTTATTATTGTGGCTGTGCATGTGCCATGCATGTCTGTACATTTTGTGAAAGAAAATATTTAAAAAAAAAACATTCCCTAGGGAATGCGTTCGTTCAATTTTTAGAGTAATTGGCAATTCAATCGCAGCACCATACTAACGGCTCCGCCCATTAGGCATTGCCAAAAAGAAAGAAAGAAACTCACGACACATAAGCTCGTCCGACGCGTCGTCACAGTCGCTGACGCCATCGCAAACTTCAGATGGTGCTACGCATCTGCTGTTGTTCTTGCATCGAAACTCTACACTGGTACACACTATGTAACATAGAACGTTCGAAGCTGGATGACAAGGTTATTCATTCACAGCCAAGACATACAATCACAGCAGACGTTTCGGTGACTGTCTGTCACCCTCCACAGGGCACTATTGACTGGTATGTACTATCCCGCGTATATGACAAGCCTATCACATGACTGCCCTGTACTTATGTCGTTACCACTGGAAAACAAATTAAAAGCCATCGTGTGGCCTCCATAGCAGGTGGATACTTCACTCAAATAGTTGAGGTATTTACAGCAAAATTGTTTAGTCAGACCTCATGCATTCAGCATTCTATGCATACCGCACAATGATATGAGGCAGGACTGACAGGACAACAAAAGGCAGGATACGAAAGTATAACACAATCATTCAAATTGCGCTTTCGGTGATTCGTTTTTCAATAGGTATTTACAAAGTCAAGTTCCTCGTCCTCTGTAGTTATTAAGATAAACATATACCCATTCATATATCTGTTTATTTCTTCCTCTACAAGTTTCTACACATGGAACGAATGTTGAGACCGTAGGCTGTTACCCACATTGTCTAGGGCAGAGTATTGGAAGGTGGCTTTTACCTCGCCAAATAAAGTCAGTTAGCCATTGGTACACCTGGGTGAAGTGAGGAAAGTCGAGTTAAGTGCCGTGCTACAGACATGTAGGGGATTCGAATCTATGACCTGTGGCTTCTGGGCCAAACACCCCAAACCGTTAGGCCAAACCGACGCCACACATTTTAAGTCTACTTAAGCCCAAAAATTCACCCGAGGATTACCCTGGGAGCCAGACTGTTCATCGGGCCTTGCAGCCTGTTCCTTTTAGCCTGTTCCTTCTAGCCAATTCCTTCGGCGGCCCAGAGCTCCGAGCCCGCCGATACCGTAATTAACGCACCTGGGGAGTTGAAGCCCGAGAGTTGACCGACTCTACCACTTCCCGGGCTACAACTCCCCGGAGTGTTGATTAAGATCAGGCGGGCTGAATGTCTTGGGCCGCCGAAGGAAATCGCTATTGCGGCCCTGTCCAAGTCTGGGCTCTCAGGGTACCCGAGGATTGACATTAGGAGAAAGTGGTCTTACCGCAGTCACTTTCATCGGACTCGTCGTAACAGTCACCGACGCCATCGCAGCGCTTCGTGTCAGGGATGCAGGGACCGCGTTCACCGCAGAAATGTTTGGGCAGGGGACAATTTGCGGCTGTGCAATGTTTTTCATCTGTACCGTTTCGACAATCTTTGACGCCGTCACATAGCCACTCTGGACGGACATTGATTAGATAGTCGGGTATGGTACATCCGTCCTCGCAATCATCTGTGCCGTCTGGACACTTCGAACATTTCCGATTGGGATAGAGACATATTCCACTTTCACACTTGACATGGTCGGGGTTGAAACACTCTTTGCTTGTGCAATTTTCCTCATCTGAACCGTCTTCACAATCATCATAACCGTCACATTGCAGCTTTGGAGCAAAACATGCCCCACTGATCTCACACCTGACATGGTGGGGGTCATTACACTCTTTGCTCCAACAATTTTCCTCATCTGATCCGTCGTCACAATCACCCCTACCGTTACATTGCCACTCCGGACGGACACATATTCCGCTACGTTCACACTTGAAATCGTCACTGTTGTAGCATTCTATGTTTTTGCAATTTTCCTCATCTGAGCTGTCTGAGCCACAATCATCACGACCGTTACATTGAAATTCTCGAGAGAGACATTCTCCATCACTTTTACACTTGAAATCGTCAATATTGTAGCATTCGATGCTTGTGCAATTGTCCTCATCTGACCTGTCCTCACAATCATCATCACCGTCACATTGCCACTCTGGTTCGATACATAGTCCATCACTTTTGCACTTGAAATCGTCACTGTTGTAGCATTCTATGCTTGTGCAATTGCCCTCATCTGACCTGTCTTCACAATCATCTTCACCGTCACATTGTACCTCTGGACGGACACATACTCCGCTACTTTCACACTTGAAATCGTCAGGGTGGTAACACCTTATACTTGTGCAATTGTCCTCATCTGACCTGTCTTCACAATCATTTTTACCGTCACATTGCCACTCTGGAGCGAAACATTCTTTACTACTTTCACACAACAAATCGTCGGGGTCGACACACTCAATGTTTGTACAATTGTCCTCATCTGAACCGTCTTCACAATCGTCCTCACCGTCACATTGCCACCCTGGACTGACACATACACCGCTACTTTCACACTTGAAATGGTCGGGATTGAAACACTCTATGCTTGTGCAATTGTCCTCATCTGACCCGTCTTCACAATCATCACCCCCGTCACATTGCAGCTTTGGAGCAAAACATGCCCCACTACTTTCGCATTTGAGATAGTCAGGGTTGGAACACTCTATGCTCCAACAATTTTCCTCATCTGAACCGTCTTCACAATCATCCTCACCGTCACATTGCCACGTTGGACGGACACATTCTCCGCTACTTTCACACTTGAAATCGCCGGGGTTGTAGCATTCTATGTTTGTGCAATTGTCCTCATCTGAACTGTCTTCACAATCGTCATCACCGTCACATTGCCACGTTGGACGGACACATACACCACTGCTTTCACACTTGAAATAGTCAGGATTGTAGCACTCTATACTTGAGCAATTTTTTTCATCTGAACCGTCTTCACAATCATCCACACCGTCACATTGCCGCTCGGGAGGGAAACATGCTCCACTACTTTCGCATTTGAGATAGTCATGATCAGGGTTGTAACAGTCTTCAGTTGAGCAATTTTCCTCATCTGACCTGTCTTCACAATCATCCTCACCGTCACATTGCCACTCTGGAGGAAAACATACTCCGCTACTTTCACACTTAAAATAGTAGGTGTAGAAGCAATCTTTGCTTGCGCAATTTTCCTCATCTGACCCGTCTACACAATCATCCTCACCGTCACATTGCCACTCTCGATGGACACATTCTCCACTACTTTCGCACCTGAAATAGTCGGTGGAGAAACACTGCATGCTTGTGCAATCTTCCTCATCTGAACCGTCTTCACAATCATCCTCACCGTCACATTGCCACTCTCGATCGACACATTCTCCACTACTTTCACACCTGAAATAGTCGGTGGAGAAACACTGTATGCTTGTGCAATTGTCCTCATCGGAGCCGTCGGGACAATCTTCGTCAGCATCACACCGAAATGCCAAGTCGATGCAGTCGTCGGTCGTTTTGCATGAGAAGGCTGGGGAGGCGCACTCTGCGTCACTGTCGCCACCCGGACGTCTACGGGAGGCATGGCCGGTGGACAGCAGGCATACAAATAAGAGCAAGCCGGACGCCATCATCGGCTTGACGGGGGGAAATGTTGACGACATTCCGTGCGCTGGGCATATCCTTGCACAGTGACATGCGGTGCCAAAATAATCAGACAGGTGCTGGGCTATACGCGCACGGATCTGGACATGCTTTGTTTTATGACAAGGCGGAGTCTGGTGGAGATTGGTACCAACCCCGCAGAATGCGTGACAATCAATGTGACACTACTACCAGACACACGTAAAGCCGCAAATAAAAATACCACAGGTAACACTCGCCTAGCCTCGGCTTAACCGACCAGGAAATGTTCTCAAAAAGAATTAACCAGTAAAACCTGTAATAATGAAACGCCACCGAGGAGGCTGCTATTGAGGCTACCATTTCTTCATCTATCGTGGCAGTTATACGAGTATTCCGCAGTGCACGCAAAGGTAGTTTTTGCAGGGAAAGACAACTGTGACGCTGCGCTACGTACAGCACAGTACCACAAGGGCCAGTCGTCCTCCAAGAAAGGAGAGGGAAGTGATCCAGTTTTAGCTCACTGCAGAGCTATTCTTCCACTGGTCGTGACAGAGAAGACAGGTTTACAGGTTCATTGTACCGGGGATATTCCCCCAGCTCTTTCCGACAAGCACAATGAACAGTGGACTCCGGTAGCGTGCATGTCGGGTGAGCGACACAGCCGGGGACCGAACTCGCGACTTCTAGTTCCGGAGGCAAGGCCGATAACCACCGGACTACCCGCGCTCCAGCATAATGGGAAACCTGCCGTTCACCACAACATCACTACTACTGCTGTGGAGTTTGTACCACTGCCTGGTCATTGCATTTGCACAAACGGGTAAGCATTTAATATTTGCAGAATACTGACGAAATAGAGCTAGAGGGATACTGCCTATTTTTCCCAGTAAGAAACGTGAGCTTAGACTATTGACGACTCCTTCAAACATTATTTTTCTTCACACTTAGCAAAACTACTTGACTGTACACATGCATGCCATGTCATGAAGGCTCTTAATAATAGATATGTTGTTTTCATCGTGAATATATTTTGCAAGATTTGTATCTACCCAAACGAATATAAGCTAATACTGGTAACTTCGATCATGATATCATTTGTTGCCATGTTCAAGCAAGCCGGATTCCTTTTATTATGACAGTGGGTGTTTTTTCAAGCCCCAAATCCGTTGAGCATGCTTTTTATACTTCCCTTTATCAGCGTATTGTCTGTATTTAGTAGAGCCGGTATTGTCGCCCTTCACAGGCACTGTATAACTGGTCCCGATTGTCCAAAGTTTCTTTGAAAGCGTAGAAAAATGCTGCTATGTAATCGTAGACTATACTGTAGGACTGGCTCCAGACATGCATAGACATATGCCGCTATGTAGTCCCCACTACAGTGTATGTTAGACTGGCCTAGGCCGTCGGTTAACTGCATTCTGCTATGTAGTCCCGGTTATACTGCTTGTAAGACACGCTGCCATGTAGTTCCGGCTATACTGTTTGTAAAACATGCTGCTATGTAGTCCCAGCTATACTGTTTGTAAGACTGGCCTAGACCGTCGTTTAACTGCATGCTGCTATATAGTCCTGGCTATACCCTTTGTAACACTGGCCTAGGCCGTCGTTTTTTACTACATTCATAGACACCTGCTGCTATGTAGTACCGGCTATGCTGTTTGTAAGACTGACCTAGGCCGTCGTTTAACTGTACACATGGACACATGCTGTTATGTAGTCCCCACTATACTGGTTGTAAGACTGGCCAAGGTAGTCTTTTAACTGCAATATAGACACTTGCTGTTATGTAGTCCCGGAATTTATTGTTTGTAAGACTAGCCTATGCCGTCGTTTAACTGCATGCTGCTATGTAGTCCCGGACTATGCTGTTTGTAAGACTGACCTAGACCGTCGTTTAACTGCATCCATAGACACATGCTGCTATGTAGTCCCGGACTATACCGTATGTAAGACTGGCCTAGGCCGTCACTTAACTGCACACATAGACAAGTGTCGCTATGTAGTCTCGGACTTGACTCTTTGCAACACCGGCCTAGGCCGTCGTTTTACTGCATGCATAGACACATCCTTCTATTTAGTACCGGCTATGCTGTTTGTAAGACTGACCTAGGCCGTCGTTTAACTGCACACATAGACAAGTGTCGCTATGTAGTCTCGGACTATACTCTTTGTAACACTTGCCGAGGTCGTCGTTTAAATGCATTCATAGACACATGCTGCTATGTATTCCCGGGCTATACTTGTAACACTGGCCTAGGCCGTCGTTTCACTACATGTATAGAAACATGCTATGTTGGGGGGGGGGGGGGGGGCTGGCAAAATCGACCTTGACCTTTGAATACACATTTAACTGCATGAAACACCATTCATTGGCAGGTGGCTGGGTGAAGACTGACCCTTCATGGGTGACACCAGACGAATGGGAGGACGACGACGGGGTTCGACATGTTACTGGCTATGTTCTGGACTCCAACCTAAGAACGGGCTGGCATCCTGCAGAGGACGCAGAGGCCCGGTTGCTCACAGTCGACCTGCAGACCCCCATCACACTCTCCCGAGTCCACATGTGGTACTACCACGCCGGGGATGTAGCAGTCTTACGTGCAATATCATCAGGGCGGTTTCAGATGGTGAAACAATTCAGTGCTTCAGATTTTCCCACTGTAGATGATTCGAACGGAGAAATACGTCTGCATGAAGTTGATCTGAGCGGGTTCCTCGCTACAGGAAAGTTTTGGCGCCTGCAATTTGCCTCTTCAGGGTCTAAACCTATGGAAATCATGGAGCTGACATTTTTCCAAGGTTAGCGCTCCTTTCTTGTATAATGTCAGAGCAAAGCGTGATCGCGATCACCTTACCATGGAGGCTAAGCCTAAATACAGATAAAATCATATGGAATTCCCACATCGAATGCGGGAGTGCAGAAAAACAGGATTGGAACAAAAAAAAATGTCTAGAATCTTGAATCTTCGTACTAACTTGTACAATGATGCGCCTTTGGATCATCAAGTTATGAAATGAATAGACCAAGCACAAAATCACTAACATTTAATTGGCCGCAATTCTAACACGTTGTCTGTGACATCGTAGCTGCTTATCATGCCTGTATCCTCTTATGTCCATCCAGCTTGCTCAGGATTTGAGAGGACGGTCTGCACAAACGGCGACTGTGACGTGCATGAGGTGGTCTGTGACGGGATAGTGGATTGTGACGATGGGAGCGATGAAAAAAACTGTGGTAAGGCACTAATCTCCAAGCAGATCTACACGGGGCGCGAAAATCGTAAATGCTAGCCAGAGAAGCTCCGGCCGGCTGGAGCTTCTCTGGCTGACTGGAGCTTCTCTGGCTAGCATTTACGATTTTCGCGCCCCGTGTAGATCTGCTTGGAGATTAGTAAGGCACTAACTCAGGAAGGAGTATTGTACAATGTGCCCGGTCGAGTATCCTTTGGCGTAATTTTTTTTGCCAGGTCCCGGGTTGATTTTGAATCCGAGCACTGAAATAGCCGGCAGATAGAAATACAGTTTGAATTGGTAAACGTGTAGGACTTCATCTTAAAGCTTGCACCAACCCATTTCATTTCATTTGATGCATAGTGTGTGAATTTGACCGTGTCTCCCTGACTTCATATTTTTCTAAATATAGATGAAGACATCTGTTCGAATGGGGCAGTCATCAACAAGACACAAGTGTGTGACGACAGAGACGACTGCGGAGACGGTACAGATGAACAGAACTGCTGTAAGTATATATGAACACAGAGTATTGTTTCTCTGATATTTTTTCTTCCTTTCTTTTCAGCTTTTCTTTCAACCTAAGTGAGTTGTTTTATTCACACCAATAGACCTCTTTCCAATTAAAGCGGCCATTTCAAATTTCCCTAGACCGTGCCAAAGTTTGCATCAAAACGAGGCTGCACTTGATGCTTTGATTTTCCTTGTTTTGGCCTATATATATCTATAAATCTAGGTGAAAATGCTTAACGTTTGGACCGGCATTATGTCATTATCGTTGCTTCACAATATTCATGTAAACTATGTACAGACGAAGCCACTTAATTGCACCTCGGATAAACGCACCTTCCATTTAATTGCACCGAATCCCAATATCCAAAAGCGGTTCCCATTCACTGCATTGTTAGTGACTCCGCATATCTGCAACGCGCATGGTCACCAAAGCCGGATAACTGCACCAATTGTTTTCAAAAATCCTCGACAAGTTAACTGAAAAGGTGCGCTTAAATCGGCAAACGCGGTACAAATGAGCCGATACCTGCCGGCGTAAAGGCGCAATATCGCCAATATGTTTAAAACTGTTTTGAGTAGCAAAAGAAGGCGGTCTCCATTGACAGTTACGTTGATAGGAATCGCATGGGAGGTCCCGGGCGGGTCACCCGTAATCAGTAACCAAGTTTTAGTTTCAATTCCTAGTTTCATGGCGGTACATGATTTACGTAAATCGACAACTGCACTCTACGTAATGTAACACAGAAACTGTTATCCCGTGAGTGGCATGACAATGTTTCAGAATGCCTCCCCTGTAACATTATGTGTGTTGTAATGCGGTAGATCGCATGGAAAAATGAAAGAATGCGAAATCAAAACAGGTTCGTAGTCATTTCTTTATTTTCAGCAAAGGGTCAATAAAGAAGGTTAATAACTGAATATTTTATTTGTTCTAGTGTTTCTGACTAACAATACACCCCCTCGCCCATGGTGGTGCGGTCCAGCTGGGCATTTCGCATAATTGCACCAGCCGGATAATTGCACCAAAAACGATAACAAATGGGTGGTGCAGTTAAGCGGATTCCACTGTACAATAATCTACGTTTGGGACCGCATTGTTGACAGCGACACCTAGCTGCAGTACAAAGTGAACCAGTCATTATTGCCCTGAAGAAGATGACAGACCGTCATCGAAACGTTGGCTGTTATCATTTCCTTGCTTGTGAATAAAGAACTTTGCTATTCCGTCATTCACCAACTTGATTCACGGCAATATGATGAAGCTATCATGTTTCTATGTATGTTTGACGCAGGCGAGCGACGAGGCAAGATGCCATGCAACAATGGACAATGCATAGATTTGCATAAAGCATGCAATGGTACCGATGACCATCTTCCCTGTGGCGAAATCCAACAACGCTATTCCAGATGTGACGGGATGGAAGATTGTAGTGATGGCAGTGATGAGTCTTGTTGTGAGTACACTGGCAACATTGTTTGTACTTTGTGTTGCATAACTGATTAGCCTGTTTTGCGCTGGGAGTTTGATAGTATGAGCTAGTTGATTGGCCCATAGCATCCTAACACCTACCCACATAATAATCACAATCCATCAAGTGGTCCTTGAGTTATTGTTGACAACAAATTTGCGGAAACACACACACACACACACACACACACAAACTGACACACCCAAAGCAATACCCCCATTTTCATGGAGAAAATTACATTTCTATTGCAGTTAAAGGGTGGAAATTATGGTGAATATTCAAAAGTAAATCTGAAGACATAGTAAGTTATCATAGGAATCAAAGCTTACGCTTGAAGAGAACACTTCTCTGATTGGATCAACAGTGTGTGTTTTTTTGCGCTTCAGCTGCCGCTGCCTGTGACAACGGAGCCCTGTTCCACCCGGCTACCCGGTGTAACGGCAGAGATGACTGTGGGGACAACAGTGATGAGCAGAATTGTGGTGAGTTCTCCACACACAGCCATCACTGACGACTCGATCAAAGTGTGCATTCGTTTGTTCGTCCGTCCAGACCCTTATGTTGCCTAGCAGCAGGGTATATTTTTACAGGGAGGGGTTGCTAGTTCCTCTTTAACGTGCTCGAGGCACCCCCTCGAACACGAGATGGCCTGGAGTCCAGCCTTATTAGATTTCCAATATTTCCAATATTATTGGCGAGGAGCGGAGCTTGGGTAGCGAACGGAAAGCTAATAAGGCTGGACTGCAGGCTAACACGATACCCCCACCTTCCGAAATCAAATTCAAATCTCCGAGATGCTTCTTTTAATGCACAACATTTACAATTTAACGTCATATGTCCACAGACTGTTACTATCTCCGAGACAAAGGGATAAGCTACAGAGGCCGTGCAAACCGGGACGGGTCCTGTCAGTTCTGGACATCTCAGTACCCCCACGCCCATAACCACACTCCCCAGGCCTACCCATCGGCAGGGCTGGAGCAGAACTACTGTCGGAACCCGGACGGGAAGGACAGGCCGTGGTGCTACACAAACAACCCCCTCATCAGGTGGATGTACTGCGATGACGTCTTCGCCTGTGACGGTAATGCCAGCTCTTTATGCTCTTCAACCTTGACGAGTAAAAGCTATAGAAAATACTTTGGCTCTTGACCCTGTTAGGTATACCGAGTTTAAAAGATAGCCTCCTTGGTAATATAGCATACTAGTATTTTCATTAAATGATATAATAAAATAAAATAAAATAAAATAAAGCTATCTAACGTTATTCCGTAAATATCTCCTGCTGTATGTACCAATCTTATATACGGTAATGGACGCGTACATATGAATCGTGAGGCCAGTGTTTTAAGTTTTAATGCTTATAATTAGAAACACGATTTTTACGTTTCATTAAAGCATGCCTCTGACGTCTGTTTTATATTTCCAGCCTTACCAACACGTTGCTTCTACGCAGTTGACAAGGGAAGGAGCTACGCAGGGCACGTGAATAGGTAAGATTAGACTCGTATCTTATAGCAGTTAAGCTTAAGCCCCTTTTGCAATATGTACGTAGCCGACATTGGCCTACAAACCTACCCCAACCATTATTGGGAGTGGCCATGATATGATAATGAAATATCAATCACTATCTCCATGAAAAATGGGTGTGCCTGTGTGTGTCTGTGTGTGTGTGTGTCTGTCTGTATGTCTGTCTGTCTGTGTGTGTCTGTGTTTGTGTTTTCGTGAATTTGTGATTCTGTATCCCACTTACAGAGCAGAAGACCGGGTGTGCCAGAGATGGGACTCCCAGACCCCCCACAGCCACCCCCACACACCACAGGCTCATCCTGATGCAGGCCTGGAGGAAAACTTCTGCCGTAACCCTGACGACAAGGAGCGGCCCTGGTGCTACACCACGGACCCGGCATTGAGGTGGAGCTACTGCGACGTGATGGAATGTGCCGGTAAGCACAATAGAAGAAGACTATGTCTTGGAGTAACGATTAGGTTGTTTAGCCCAGAACCCAGAGGTGCTGGGCTCGAGTCCCCTGACATACCGCATGTTATGCTCTTGGCCTTGGGAAAGGCCCTTAACACGAATTTCGTCACTCCACCCAGGTGTAAAAATGGGTACCTGACTTCGGTTGGGGAGGTAAAGGACGGCAGCAGCTTAAAGGGATGGACTCCGACTTCCAATACCGTGCCTAGACACAGTGGATAAGAACCCACTGCCCCAGAACGGCTATAGGACTGTTGATATAAAATAATTAACGATAATGTATATGCCCAAACGTCACGAAGTTAAGACAAATTATGCCATTGGTCTCTCTTTCCAATCGAATGCTTTAACCTGGTCAATGTGAGGTATTGGAGCTTTCCCCTGCATTGACAACTAGTAATCCGCTGCTGTCTCCTACATGTCCTTCTTAGACCCCACATCACTGGACTTCATCGGACAAGAGTGCGAGGAAGAATATACCTGTGCCAGGAAAAGGACAAGTGGACTTTGTTTTTGTGACTATGACTGCCGTTTTTTCGGTGACTGCTGTGAAGATTTCGGGTAAGTTATCATAAATGTACAATTTAGAAATATGAGGTTTCCTAAGCTCACGCCGCACAACAGGTCTGCGAGATCTAAAAGAACATTTTTGGAAGCAGTTCGGCCGGTGTTCTCTCGATCACTCACCCTCATTAAATCAGGACCCCTATCGCTCCACATTAGCTCGCTCGCGTAGGGGCCCTGATCTTCAGCGCCGGTAGACATGGTTCTGGCGCCGTTACTGACAATTGCTCATGAATAATCAATGAGCTATCCTTATTTGGCGGTTAATTTGTTCTGAACCTAAAGTAACGATGTGAGACGTAACCTGAATGGTTGATAGCTTCCCAGCGTCTTTTGCGCTTTTGCTTCAGATGAGGTTTAGCAAACCCTCTGATTGGCTGAAGCTGTTTTGGCGGTGACGTCGCCAGAACCATGTCTACCGGCGATGAAGACCAGGGCAATTTAATGAGGGTGCGATCACAAAGATTTTTAGAGATCGGCCGGTGTTCGCAGTTCTCTGCAACCCCATCTAATGTCATAAGGTACATTTTTAGCCAACCCTGGCGATTTTGAGATTCGGTGACCTTCCTGCGATCAACAAATTCTGCTAAATGTCGTCTTTAGTGTGACGCCGGCTTATGAACAGAAGTATTGCTGATAAGAAAACAGGAGGGCTGCATAGCAAAGCACGGGATGTGCCAGAAAGGTCCTTGGTCTTAGATCTCCAGCCATTGTACTTTGGCGCATGCGCAGTGGTCCCCCAGGAGCCCTAGCTAGGATCATTCTGAAGTGTGCAGAATCAGTGAATGCACGTTGTTCAGTTGTACGAGTTGTGCACGTGTCAATCTGTGACTCCCTAGATAAGAGGGGTTGGAACCATTAACAAATGGTAGCAGTAGGCTTTTCCAATCCACCGACCTCTTGGTTATCTGGGCCCAGTAAGCTAACCGAAAAATTTGTATTTTGGGGGTTGTGAACCACAAAACTCAATGAAACGGGGATTGATCTGTATCATGACGTTCGTTTTGTAACCACGACAAGAAAATAGATAGATTTAGGGTACAAATATTTCTTCTGGTAGAAGTTATGCAGAGAAAATAGATGAGTATTTTTGTAATTTGCGACATTGTCATTAATTATTCACTGGTGAGTAGCGCTTGCTCCCCGATTTGATAAAACCTTCCTGTGGTCTTTTTCATTATCTAAAACAAATCTTACAACAGTCATAACATTGCATGAAATTTTAGAATTAAATGTATTGCAACATTATAGTTCATGAAACCCTCGTTTTAGTCCAACGTCACGAACGGTCCCGTCACGCGGTGTTCTCGCGAGAGCACATTTCAAAATGGCGCCCGCAATAGGAAATGGAAATGAGTCTACTATATCGAGCCCATAGTACCCCAGAGCTAGCTGCAAAAGTACACAATACATTGACGCTTTCATGTGATTCATTGCTACTTCATTACAGCCACCGCTCAGCTCAACCTATACCTACACGTGCACGTGACTATTACCATCTCAGGTGGAAGTGTGTGCCTGGCTTCACCAAGTGGCCTTCCTATTGGATGGTTGCTGACTGCCCCGACGAATGGACGGATGACTTCACAAGGGATCAGTGTTTAAAACAGGTGGATCCCTTCAGCCTGAGTGACACGGTTTACAGGATACCTGTGAATGACAATAGTTCATACCAGCTCCCCTATAGAAACATATTCTGTGCTCTTTGTAACAACGTAGCAATGACAGAAGTATTAGTTCAGGTGTCCCAACCTGTGTGTTCTGGGCAGCTTAATTCTTCTGAACAAACCTCTAAAGGTATGCAATACAGCGATATGTTCAGCATTCTCGATGTTGAAGAAAAGGAGGGTTGTCTTGGCACCAACAAGCTAGAATTCGATCTTTTTGGGCGCCGTGTAAGAGAATGTCTTTCCCCCGAGGAAGATTTTTCACATGCAAATTGTGACATGGCTGCCTGCAGGTCCTACAACTATCCAGTTTTCAGTAGGTATAAGACCTACAGAAACCTACACTGTGCTCTTTGTGAAGGTCTTTCCCTTTCGGCAACCACAAATCTAAGGTGTGGTTCCACTGTTGATTTAGGTAAATTGTCACGGTGCCGTAAAGATTGTCTCCAAGAAATCTCACTAACTCATCTATTCAACTTTGGTGCCGATGAAAGTACCAATAAGTGTCCCTCCGACACTGTATACGATCCCTTTGTGGACAAATGCCGGCATTTCTCGTCTGCTAGCAGACGTTATGACTCATCAAACACAACTATACCCTTCCAAAACTGCAGCAAACCAGCTTTGACATTCACATCCGAAGAGTTCAGTGTCCTTCCCAATGGCAGTGTCCACCTGTTGAGCTCTAACGTGTCCTGCCCAGCTGAGCAGGTGGATATTCTGAACACAACAGCATCGATCTGCGGGGAGTGCATACTGCAGCACTTCTCAAACAATACGCGCGGAGGCAAGACAAGCAACAGTTGGGACGATATCCAGGGTGGGTTAACCTTGAGTCTTGTGACAGTGTCTGCCGTAGCCGTGGTCGGTTTCGTGGTCCACACTGTCAGGTCTGGCCAGTGGAAAAAGGTCCCGGAGAAGCTGAAGGTTCAGATGATGATATGTATGGTGGCTGCTGAAGTCATGTTTGTGTCACGTGTGTCTGTCCCTCCTGGACCAGCCTGTGTAGCGTACGCAATACTTCTGCACTACCTTCTGCTGACCGCATTCACATCCATGAACGCATTATCTATGGATCTCTTTCTTACCTTTGGTGATGGCTTAGAAAGAGTGAAACTGTACAAGTATCTCTTGTATATCTGGCTGGTGCCGGTGCTTGTAGTAGTAGTGACAGTGATTGTGGAATTCGGCAGCTCTGTCAGGGTTGGTTACGGAGAGGGCTGTTGGATCGGCAATCCGACAGCCAGTCTGGTTGCGTTTGGAGTTCCTGTCTGCTGTGCCCTTCTCGCCAATGTTGTCTTCATCACTCTTGCCTTGCTGGCCATACGGAAGTCATTTCAGATAGCCAACGCTGCAATGTCGCGCTCACAGAGCAGCAAGGCCTGGGTCTACCTGCGTATCTCCTTTCTGACTGGGTTCACCTGGTTTCTCGGCTTCATCTACCCTTTCGTCAACAGCAGAGTTGCGGAGTACATCTTTATTGTGCTGAACGCTTCTCAGGGCCTGTTGCTGACAGTGGTGGTAACACTGACCGGGGAGGTGTTACAGAAATGGAAGTCCGCGATCAGGGCACGCTAGCTTAGGTCTGGGTGAGCCAAATCAGGACAATGGACAAACTGCCACTGCTGGCAACCAGCAGACCATCGCAGGGGTAACGGCAAGTGGTACCAGCTCTGCTACAGAAATACCCATGAAAACTTTGACCGATGTGGAGGATAACAGGGCACGCCTTCAACTGGATGAAGCTCATCAGGGAAGTGAACAAACCGTCACAGCCAGCAGCAACCGGCAGACCACCACAGGGGGAACTGAGGCAACGGCAGATGGAACCGGCTCTGCTGCAGAAATGCCCGTAATCATTATGGCCGATGTGGAGGAGAACAGGGCACACCTTCAACTGTATGAAGCTCATCAGGGAAGTGAACAAACCGTCACAGCCAGCAGCAACCGGCAGACCACCACAGGGGGAACTGAGGTAACGGCAGGTAGAGCCGGCTCTGCTACAGACATACCCGTGATCATTATGGCCGATGTGGAGGATGACAGGGCACGCCTTCAACTAGATAAAGCTCGTCAGGGAAGTGAACAAACCGTCACTGTCAGCAACCGGCAGACCACCACAGGGGGAACTGAGGTAACGGCAGGTAGAGCCGGCTGTGCTGCAGAAATGCCCATGACAAATTCGATCGATGTGGAGGAAAACACTCCAGATGTAAATGAAAAGGAGACCTGTTTCTAGTCGCACTACTAAATTGAGAAAGCAGCAACTTAAAATAACAGTATGCGATTCCATTCTTGAAGATAAGTGCACTGGAAGATTATCCATGCTAATCACTTCGATACATGCATGATGTGCTTAACGAACAGAACAATTATTAAGCCTTTCAAAATGATCTTTGCCCATCCCTAAACTCAATGCTTGTTACTTTTCAAACTAGACTTAATATTACGTTTCACTGGAAAGTAGTTCTGTTGTTATTATTACAAACATCTCTGTTTTCATATAGCAAATTGATACAAAGGGCACACCGAGCTATCTTGAAAATTTCATTTTCAAAGGCTCGTGAAGAATTTTTGTTGCAAAAATCAATTTTACTTAAAGTTTATAGATAGCTCTGAATAATACACAGTGGAATGTCAAATGATAAAGTAAGAACCCTTTGATGTTTCCCTGTGAAAAATACTACAGGCACAAGATGACACGAAACTCCCAACAATACTCGACGTAAGCAACAGAACTGTATGGCATCCAACAGTCGCCGATACTTGGACAGAAGTATCTAATCATGCAAGCATCATAACCAAGAACTACTTTTATAAAACAAGGTCCTTGTTTTGTGTAGTACAAAGCTTCTGATGCCTCACAGCATGCATATAAACTATCTATTGCCCACAAATTTATGGTATAAAGTGTATATATAACACGGATCAAAATTCCCTGAAATAGGTATGTAGTATATGTTGAAAATGCCCACAAAACCCTTCTGATGCAATACGACTTTTGGGATATGCAGATTTATCAATCTAATGTTTAGGTTCAGTAAGGAAGATGCTTACGACTGATAGTATATGTGCAAGAAAGTTATGTACGTTTGCTACTCATTAGATATGACAAATGTATCCGATATGACGGTTTTCGTGGTATGCAAACAAGCTGGAATATAAGATACTCCAGAAAGTATTTTTACTTACTGTTCCCCTTCTACCAGAAGGTCGTTAGTTTAATGTCGTGATTGTACACCAGGGATCACAATTCATATTAGGGAAGAGGTGCAATTGTGCACCTATCCTAACAATTTAGGTGCACAGAAAGAATTTTGGGTGCACAACATGGAATAAAGTAGAATGTCAGCAGAACTTAAATATTGCCTCCCTTGAGAACTTCAATATGTAATTCTAGAAGCTAAAATTTTAAACAAGCAGTTTATCAAGGTACACAAAAAAAGATCGCATTGCTTTTACAATATTTTCAAGAATATTCTGTATGCTAGTGTACAAGAGTACCTTTACCCTATAGACTTCAAAAATATCTAGGTGCACTGGTTCACACACAGTCAAGAACTTGGTGCACAGCTCCAATTTTTGGTGCAGAAATGTGCACACGTACCCAGTATAGGTGTGCATGAGTCCTGTACATGGATGATAAACTGTACTGCAAGAGTTTATGATAATAATAACTTTATTGCATAACAATTGTACAAGGTACAAAGTATGGCATCTAAAGGTACATAACTATAGTTCCACAAGGCTAACCTATCTAATACGCGAGTGTGAAGTATGGGATGAGAATGGGATTTTACAACCTTTGGAGGAATTTCTAACGTCTAGACATTCTTTAATATATTTTCCTATGTATACCATTCAGGGGTTGTTACATGTCAATTTGTACTTAGCTTTGCCATTCAAGTCTATTGAGATAAATCCTGGTAAATAAGATGATAGCCTTGTGTACAGTGAATTACGTATAACACGACTAATTTATGTTAGATTATGAAAGATGACGATGATTATTGATCCTTTTCTGATTAGTAACATGTTTCTCTCTACTATCAACTATGGTAATATGGAATCCATTATGTAGCCGGAAGTCAATAATCGTCAGTTATCATAAGTATAGCTATCATTGATAGACTGTCAAGCAAGATGTTTGGAAAACTTGATATTTTTAGATACTTTTTTTCCGGATACCACGCAATGGAAAGTCATATTGTGTAAAAATTATACACATTTCTGTTTTGAATACATGTGCATAGTTTACCATTTTCTTCTTACGTACTTATTGATTGCATAATCTGACCACGATTCTGAATTGGCTTAAGTTATAAATTGCAAGTCCATCTAGAAGAAGCTGTTTTATACACCTTATATTTGTCTTAGCAATAGCATGTCTACAGACTGATTTTAACATTGGTTTACCTGAACATTACACGGTCGCCCTTGTGCAAGGCGCGGTCAGATTCGTCGTACGATTTCTTCAGATTTGTCGTACTGTTCGCAGCGAGGCTATGACACAATCGCCCGTCGACAATGATCTACGGTAAACTTTTCCTTCACAAGACAGGTGGATCCTTTACGACACATCCACGACTGATCGAAGAATGTCGTAAGCCTGTCGCAATCCTATCGTAGGACGAATGTGACTGAGTTCTTACAGTTAGCCTGTCGGGCGTTACTTATGTCTTAAGTTCATATTTCTTGCTCCTTCAAAGGGACTTACTATTGCGCTTGACTGGAAACTAATGTAGTACTGTTGTTGTCGGTACAGACTTCTCTGCTTTTACAATGCAATGCAAAATGCACACCAGGTTATCTGTAAAATATTACTTAAATTCTTTGTTGGATAAATCAACCTTGCTATAACTCTATAGACGACTCTTAATAATGCACCATGGAATGTGAAGTAATCAGGGAAGAACCCCTTGATGGCTCCCTGTAAAAACACCACTTTTTATGAGCCACAATGTGACACTTAACTCTAGACTCGAACCGTGCGCTAATGCCACTCTATAATTGCTCACCATATTGTTCACCGATTTTGCATGATCCAACGTAGCCAATATATATATTCATTGTCCTTATCACCACAATTAGAACAGTTTAACTATCAACAACATCTATATTAACATATGTCAATATGCTGTACAGTGGCCAGTGAATAATAAAAAGTCTTGGTATAAAGTCTCCGTTTCTTTATACAATATGACTATATCCTAACTGTCAATGAGGTCTAAAGTTTAAATCATAACATTTGCAGTTTTCTTAAGTCTTACCTGCGCATTATGGATAGCAGATTCAAATCTCTTTAAAATCTATTTCACTAGGCCTCACCTTAACGAAAAAAAATATAATAAGAAATAAATCAAAGAACGGCCAAGTCATGCTATAATTTGAGCATTGCTATGCTGTAGTTTTTCCTTCACTAGTAGAACCACTACGCTATGAGGGAATACTGGTAGTTCTGGATTCCTCTAGCCAAGCAGCAGGCAAAAACGATCCCAATAACCTGTAAACAATGAAAATATGATGCTTGTTAAAGGAAGGAGGTACTGTAAATGCAATGCATTTACGTTCAATCAATCAATATATCAATTTCTATATACCATTTTTTTCATAGAATGGCCAACAATTCTTAAATTCACATGTATCACATCATTCGACTTCAACATGCGCTACAAACTGAATCATAAATGTGGTGTATATGCCTATGTGACAGACAGCCTTAAAAGTAAAAATCGGCCTTTTTATGTTAAATCCTGTCATACAGCAAATGTTTCATTACCTGAACAAATAATAAGAGAATTCCCAACACTGCCACTGTTGTGAGGTGACTTTTTACGCCACTTTCCAGCTTGTTCAAACATCCCTGAAACAAACAAAGACAGAGAGTTTGAAACGGCCAACGAATATCCACAAATTAAAAACAACACGTTTGAATTAGGTTAGATTAAACTGAACTTTCTGGGCCTCAACCCTCGTTTTGGTCCAACGTCACGAACGTTCCCGTCACGTGGTGTTCTCGCGAGATCACATTTCAAAATGGCACCCATACTAAGGCTCCCATACTAGGAAATGGAACGGAGTCTATTTCGAGCCCATAGTGCCTTAGAGTTAGCTGCAAAAGTACACAAAGACATACAATACGCTACTGTTCTCGTTTCTCTTCCAGAACCTAAACCTGTATTAATAGCTCCAAATTTGCGGAGAGGAGACTCGGGAGCTATCATAGGTTTGAATATCATGCTACAAAACCTTACATTCACAGTTGATGCTTACCTCCTTGTTGATTTTCTGCCCTACAGTTGTATCATTCCCCAGGGTCGCGCCACAGGTGTCGTTAGGAGCGGTCAGGTCGAACTCGACTAGCGCGGTTATGCAGCAAGATCCGGGCACGCTCATGCCGTTGCTGCCGTTCGAACTCTGCTGTTGCGGGAACCCAGAGTTCTCCCACTCGGTGTAGTTGTCCACTCCACAACACTGTAGCTGTGATTTGTTAAGACATTGGCAAACAGCTGTGACACATTGGTCTTTATTTCAACATCCACTTACTTATTTGAAAAAAAATAATAACATCCACAAACAGCTGTAACATTGTGTACAAACTAACGTATTTTTATACCCAAGGCAGTAGAGGTCTTCCGTGCCAAGTGCAAAGACCGTCACAGGAGGCGGTGCCCCAAAACAAATTCCCAAGGGAATGCGTGTGTGTAATTCTTAGAATATTTGGCAATTCAATCGCAGTACTATACTAATGGCTCCAACCCTGAGGTGTCGCCAAAAGTGGATAAGGGAGGCTTTGCCTTTGAGGCGTAGCCAAAATACATGATGCTGAAGCCAAGTCACGTTTCACCATCCAAGTACAAAGTTACCTGTATTGGGTAAAGCTGTGATAAACTAAAGTCGAAAATAACGAGCAACCACACCTTTTTCTGCACGAGGTCGAACGCCTTCCTGTTTGCAGGTTTCCAGCCGGTCAGAAAGTCCATGAGATCCTCCTGTATTCTGGACCGGAGCTAATAGAATGCAAAAGGTACAGCAGTTCTCAATATCGTAAAGCATTATGATTTCTTCGACTAGTTAGTGGTATGTGCCGTGTACGAAGCCTGGAATCCATCCTATTTAGCTTCCGGCCGCTACCCAAGCTCCGCTGCCTGCGGAGCTTGGGTAGCGGCCGGAAGCTAAATAGGATGGATTCCAGGCTACCGTGTACGTTGCTTTCGTTCCATCTCGTTCCATCTCGTTCCATCTCGTTCCATTTCGCACTTTCTGGGGACCCCTTCTCGACTGTAGTTTTAAGTTCTCTTGTGAACAGAGGTTTGACCATGAAACCAATCCCTTAAGATCCCTTGTACATGGGGTCACCTGAAAATACTAACTGGAAACCCTTATACCGTGCCCTAGTGGGGTTAGAACTTACTTGGAATTTGATCCATATGGCGGTGGTGGGCCATAGATATATGATATATCAAAATTATGTGTGTATATTTTACATTGTGTTCATTACAGACAAAAACTAGATATTGTTGAATTCGAATGCCTTCTTCACTTATTGAGAAGTTCCTTAAGTCCGGACCTCTGATATCAAATAAACTCTAAATTGAAATTCTGAATGAGATATTACAACATACTTGACTTCTCATCTTGAAGGCCAGTATCCCTCCGATCAGTGTCAGTAGAAGAAGAATAAGCAAGAATCCAGCATACTGTAAAACAAAAACGTACAACTCAAATGTGGGCTAACTTTGAAACCTGTTGCTTCACTAGCTTTTTATACCTGCACTAAATGACTGAAGTTCAGTCAGAAACACCTGTTTCTATATCCCAAATGTAAGAATCACGCTCTATTTTCGATTCAAAATCGTTGGCATAAACGAGAATCTATGACGTCATTCCAGCAAGGTAAAGTTAGTCGCACATTCCGTTCTTATCATCAAATTTGATAACATGATTTAACTATAACATTGCTCCCTCTATTTTAAGCATAATCATTGCTTGTGCAATGTAAAACGGACACTACTGTAAATGCAGAAATGTTCGCGGTGGTTTTATGTTCGCGGTTTTCGTGGTGAACTTCCAGCGCGAAATATTTTGCCCACCTATGACTGTAGCGCTACTATTGTTTCAAACGCGAACTTAAAACCACCGCGAACACTCCATTTTCTCCCTACCTCGAAATAAAAACCACGCGAACTTAAATGCATTTACAGTATTATTCAAACGATATACTCACCGCTTTCAGAAGATAAACATTGTCCTTCTCAGCTCCGTAGCACCCGACCACGGTTACCACACATATGATGAGGCCCACCACGAGGAGGAGAATCTGCGACACCGGAATGTCGGACCTACTAAAGTCAAACACGCCGTCCATCCACGTCAGGCCAGCGGCGGCCACAACCATCAAACCAAAACCTGCCACCTAGCGGAAACGCAATGAAGTGTAGTTGTTTAAGTGTCTTGCTCCTGTGCAAAAAATGTTTGCCTGTCGACGGACACAGGACGTTGAAAAGGTCACCCCTTTCAAACTTTCAAATTGAATACAATTAGCCCCTAAAATCTTGTTAGTCACAACAACAAGCTTCCTCATTCACGTGGCCAAATGTAGTTATAGTTCATGTGGGTTTGTTGAAGTGTATGTTCGTATATGATATGTTTAACCTTTTAAAGTTATGTCAGTCGAGTACGAACGAGGACTTCTATCCAATGTCATTGGTATGAGACACGCTACATATGGTAAACAAAGTGGGGGGAGGGCACATAGAAAATCACATTTATTTATTCTATCTATTTACTGGGAAATGTTATAGTACACTTCACAGACTCTCAGGCAGCATAGCTGATTTTTGAGAATCAACATGATATATAATACATAAAATATCTGTTTACTTTTTCAATACATTGTTAATTATTGTTACATGTTGCATTTAGCCATTGGGCGATTAACTTGCAAATAAAACTCAGTACTAACGTTACACATAACTAGATTCTACTTATGTTTGGCTAATTGATCACACTTTCTTCAATATGCACCATATATACTGAACTTTGCAATACCGAATACAGATGGAAATGTTATTGAAGGTCACCTAGTCGCTTGTCTAATATATTATATTATATTCAAATGGATTCAATGATGCAGACTTTTACATACTTAACAGCTTAACGTCGGTGTTTACGTAGCTGTTAACACACGGTTCTGATGTAGAGAAGCCCTTAAAATTGATTTTTATAGAACAAACTTGATTGTGTGCAATGCACCTAACGCTTGTCAGTGTTATTAATCATGGTCTAGTACGATATATTGGTACGAAGAGTTTTCCATACGTTCTTCGTTTGGTTTTGTCGATAATAATTTGTAAATGGGGCATACAGGGATTCTTGGCTCTGTTCTGTTGCACGAAAAGTGTTTCAAGGTAATATATCACAATATACCCGCAGGCAACAACTAGAAAAAATTCTAACCATCAGCAGAATTCGAATTCGTAGAAACAGGGTCATCCTTTATATGTACGATTCAATGACAATGTCTTCAACTACCTTCAAGTAGTTATAGATATGTGCATTACACTACACACAAACCGGTTCCGTTCAAGCTATTTCTGTTGCAAATTATATAGCGTTTGCAGAAATCTCTATTCTCTCGTAACATTTCGCAGAAAATCGGTAAGAAAAGGTATGTAAAAAAGGGATACACAATTGGTCGAAACAGTGTATTATTTTCACTACTATTCTGAGTACACTTTGAAAGAGAAAATTGAAAATAATCGTTGTGTGTACAGTGATATCCGAAAGGCGCCATTTTGAAAAGTGACGTCTACATACATATGTTGTCTATCTCTATATCTAGTTGTAAATACTCACGAAGAAGACGATGTTGAAGGCAATGAGACAATATCGCATCATTTGATGCCCGATTCCAAGTTGCTCGACCCCCATTTTGGAGCCTTTCAGTTGTCGTATTGGAGGAGAAAAGTCCACACTGTCCATCACATTTCTACATAAACACGTCGGCAGTGTTTGGGGACAGAACAGATATATTTCGGAGGGTCTACTCAGACATTTATGGAACCATATTTTCAAACTCTTTCGTACCAGTAGGTCAGGAAAGAAGCTACAACGCCAGTATTTTGAGAGTAAGTTGATATTTCATCACCCAGTTCACAATAGTGCTTTACTTTCGAACGGTATGTTTGGGTATCCTTCTTAATGATCAATGTGGTGTACATGACAACCCTACCAGACCCGCACCCCGGAAGTCGTTCAACCTGTTCCACCTGGTGTGGACGATACCATTTTGGGAAAATGTCAGCGGGGGAGGGGTGACAGCGGCATGCAATTATAGAAAGGTTTACTTGTTTTATTGGAAAACATATTTTCATGGACACTTTAGGTTGTCTTCATATTTTATTCCACTCCACAACAATTGTTAGGCATCGTTTGTTAAAAAGAGGCAAACAAATCATGCCGAACATATAAATGATAAAAACAAATGACAACAATGATGAAGTAAATAATAATGGTGGAAATTGAAATAACATTCGTCCATTGAGATTTGAGTAGTTATTCCATGAACCCAATAATGACAGCATAGATTTACCATATGCAACATCATCCTTCCCTTCTAGAGTTAAGTTTAACTTTTTACAAATACAAACATTTTATGACCTTTTCTAGAAACACCTTAGGTCATCTGTCCATTTTTCTGCCCAATCACTGCCCAACACTCATAGCCCCAGTTTTATTATATTGGTATTATATCACAGCAGCACAGAAAAATATCCTAATAAGACGAAAAACGTCAATCACCACGTCTAAGGAAACATATATCATCGTCTTCCAGCTAGCAGATACTTTCTTGAAAACTCGTCTAAAAAAATAACGCATGTGACCCAGAAATCCCATTTTAGAATTTCCAGTTAACCCGACACTTTTATACCACATTTGTAGTCTATCCGCCGCATATCTGCGGTTTAACCGCGTCATCTGGCGATCTAATCGATAATTACATTGTCACTATAATGTGATGGTAATCTCCTGTACTTCCGCTCGGCCAGGTACTGTTCGTGTTGTTTTCTCCTAGTTTCTCGCATGAAGCAGCACGAGTACAGAAGTCCCAACATCTGGACGGACAATAAATAAAAAAACATAAAGTTAGTCGCTTATTGTATAAATGTGACAATTTATGACAAATCATAAAAAGGCATGACAGTTTTAAGATTAAGAGTATCAGAGACAACAAGTATGATATTAAATTATAAAAGCTGTACTAAAGTACCTAGTACCTATATAATGGAAGGCACCACTAGGCGCCAATGTGTGTGTGTTTTGTTTTTGTCGTCTTTTTGTCAATTTTTCAAATTCATTACTGACGATTTCTTGGCTTTGGCATTGCGTTTGTTTCTGATGCAGCATTTTGTTTTAGGATATTCCATTGATATAATATCAAAACACAAATCGGTATTAGTTTTACATCTTATAAGAATGACTTTTAAAGAATTTCTTACCTCCAACAACGCCAGTATTGCCACTGCCAGCTCCAACTGAAGGATGTGCTTCATGACGACATCGTTAACGGCCTGCACGCAACCCTGCAGCACGGAAAATGTACTTTAACAACATACAACAGACAGGAGACAGTACTCATGCATGCGTTGTCATGGTAATTGTATTGCTGATCCCCTGAGTTACCCATAGTGCCCCGCGTCTCCCAGCATGCAACTGGATCCTTGGAAAGGACCGTGGCTGAGAAAGGGCAATGCAGATCAATGGAAATGGTTCTTACTAAGGAAATATCCTGTGACATATCGCGCACTGGAAATGACGTCAAAATCTAGCCGGAAACAATATGGCGCCTGCATGACGTCAAGATCCAATATGGCGGTGACCATTGACGCCGACAAACACAAGATAGGTTTTTGCTATCACAAATCTGCTATTTCTTACCTGTGTGTCAATCTTCCCTTTAGCGATGGCCAGGGTGTCCAGACCCGCTCCGCAGTCTTGCGATTCTGTTCCAAACGCGATGTCCAATTTTTCATGTTCACAGAGTTTGGAAAGCCTGAATAAATGGAAATACGTCAGAACTATGCAAAAATATGAAAGGAATCAATCGTTCGAATATTTTTTGAGCCAGTTTGTATGCATTTCATTTTTGTTACAGATTTGTTGAATATATAGTTTAGTTTCTGTTCTGTGGATATGCTTTAAATGTACTCAGCGTAAATAAGATTATGACGACATTCAACGTCAATTTTCTGAAATGGCTATTTCTTGAAACAGTCAGTAACATGAAGAATCCGTGACCTGGGATAGTCTTAGTACTGTGGTTGAAATCCTACTTTATTACCACCTTCGCTCTTTCACCATGAGCTCCTAGACCTGCAAGTTTCTTAGCAGTATTTTTTTGGTGACGCCTAAGGGGCGAAGCCTTCCTTAGCCTATTATTGCCCTTATACCTAAACAAAGCATTTGGAGGAGAGATTCGTGTACCTGGCAAAGGTGAGGTGAAAGCTGTCGTTTTTACAGCAAGATGGCGGCACAGCTTTGGGGCCGAGAGACACTGTTCTATTATGGCCGAACCAGTCTGAATATCCATGCACGCCGCAACACTCGAACTGTGACAGGACAAAACAATCAAATTAACACGTGTCTAGATATCTAGTGACAAAGTCAAATAAATAATTTTTTACGAAAGGTGTTGATTTATTGAAGCGAATTGAAACAAGCACAAGAAAAATAGAAGACTCCGCTAGAGCTCACCCGGTTTTGAATGATGTCAATTAGAATCCCCTGTTTTCCTTTTGCTGTCATGGTGTACTTCAGTAAAGTGTCCAAGTTCCTGTATGTCTGTAAGGAAAAATTAAAAGTTAACGATATAAACGTTAATATTTTCTCGACCAATCACAACTCATGCGACTGCAGATTGTGGAGCAATCCAACAATCGGAGGGCAGATATTGTGTAATATTCTCAGTTTTTAGAATATCAAACCATGTAACTATAAGTACAAGCAAGTCACTGTAATCTACATTTACTCGTGAAATATCCATGAAATATATTCTAAACTACGGCTAGCATTTGAACTTTACTGCGTAGTGTTTTAACTGCTCACCGTTTGCAACAGGTGCAAGGCCAGAAGTGTGGTGACTGCGGCGCTCGTCAGGATGAAGAGGAATCCGATTAAGAAACAATACTGGAAAAAAGAACAGAACAAATCATTTGTAGCAAATCTATTGTATTGTAGATACACTGTTCTATGGCTATGTTTTTCAGTGGCAGTTAGCTCTTGGCTTGAGCCCCCTAGCAGCTATTCTAGTGAACTGCAGTGGCATTTTTTATTGGAGACTTTGCTGCCTGAGAAGAAGTGATATAGGACTGAGCCCTCTGGCAGATATTTCAGTGAACTGCATTTTTGTTTGGGGACTTAGGAGGAAGATAATCAAAGTGATCATGATACATGTACTTTTATGTTGTTTGACACATAGGTACTTATACTCACTAGATTCTTACTTAGCTTGTAGCTATAGCTACTACATTTTTTACATTGTCATTTAAACCTAACCAGGCTTACCGCCAAGGATATATAGTAGCTCTCCTTCCAAGCGGCGAAGCAGCCGACTGTTCCCGTGACGAATATCAGAACCCCCACGATGAAACAGGTGTACTGGAGGGAGATGAAGTCGACGCTGTCATTGTTGTCTGATTTCTCCTCAAGGCACTCCTCGAACCTCAGATGAGCAGAGACGGTGGCAACAATCAGCAGAGCCCCGCCGACCTGTGTGTCAGGAGAAAAAGCCGTGCCACGCACTTGTCAATCAAGAGATCTGTACCTGTGTAGCCGCTATAACCGCCCTTCGCCGTAACACACTTAGCTGTACAGTTTTGATACTAATTGAATGGCGTATTGTCTGTAGATTGTCAGAATCAACGTAACTCATCCTGTAGCTGCAATATTCTTTCTTGACGTTCAATAAACCATTCATTCATTTATTCATTCATTTTCACACACCAGCTTCGCAGGCACGCGGTGCGATAGCAGCTGGTTCCCGATTCCGTGATCAGGATAAAGAGTTACACCGTAGTTCGTTGATTTCTATATTCAAATTCAAATCGTTAAGGAGCATCAATCAGTAACGAACCACCTCCCTGTGTGTGCGCCAAGAAGAAAAAAGTCGAAAGTCGTACAACACACTTGTCAATCAAACGAGTTACAGTGCAGATAGTAGCTTCAAATGAGTGGAACTGGTTGCTGTCACTACTGTAGAGGTATCTTTACTAGACAACAATGTAGATGTATCCTTACTAGACTACTGTAGAAGTATCCTTACTAGACTACTGTAGAAGTATCCTTACTAGACTACTGTAGAAGTATCCTTACTAGACTACTGTAGAAGTATCCTTACTAGACTACTGTAGAAGTATCATTGCTAGACTGACTACTGTAGAGGTGAATGTATCCTTACAAGATCGTTCGGCTAACTTTCAGACAAGTCGGCAGCTGGCCTGGGGCAACTGCCCAAACAGACAAGTCGGTAGCTTAGGACAAGTCGGCACGGTACTTGCTTGGCACATAATTTGTATATTTTGGACTGGAAGAATGATAATTTTATTGATCATATCTCCCATACACAAATGTGTCCAACTTTGAAAGGAAGCCAACATATATCAACCTCATGCGTGATTTTGCAGGCATAATCATCGTTAATTGTAACTGCAAAATCACAAAAGTATTACGTAACAATTGAATAGACAACCGTGAGAACCCGTAGTCTGGACACGTCAGCTTTTGAAACAACTAGACGTCGCAGTCAAACCGTATAGCCTAATCGCAATAATCTATCTAACATTACTTACCATGTACATGAGGTTGGTGGACAGCAGAAGTATCTGTAGACAGCCCATGTAGCCCGGGTTGTGAGGCTTGTACCTGGTAAGCGGCTCTTTCGCCATTTTTGGGACGACTTTTTCACCCTTTTGAATGACCCCGAGGTAGAGACTCCGGCCTACACCAAATTAAAACAGAACAAATCCCACGAAAAGTTGTCGGACAAGTCGGTGGGGTTAATGGGATGTTCCATTATTACTCGGGGGTGCAAAGGATTTGATTACGTCGCACCATGAAAAAAGTAGTTTGCGCTAGCCGACAAAAATACGTTGTCTTTTATTTCAAATGGTTATCAATGTTAGTAACAACGAACACTATCTTGGTCAAGCAAAAATGATCATAGTACGACAACCTTTTACTGCAAATATGTTGTGACCCGCTAGGTGGGGCTAACCGGCAGTACCTGTTCTGTGATCTACCTGTCTGTCTAGGTCATAGTTCACAGAACTTTTAAACCTCGCGTTTGTGTTCCGCTTTTCACGCGCCTTTCCTGTCTACTCAGCGCGTACTTATCGGCCCACGGAAGCATGTCTACAGCACAGAGGCTGTTGAAGATAGAGCCGGGGCGAGACAGAGCGGAGACGGTACTCATGAAGGGGGCAGACACAGAGACAGAGGCGCGAATCCCGCGCCACAACCCCTTCCTGGTCACCTGCTTCAAATTCCAACTACTTGTCTTCAACTTGGTGTTTGTGGTAAGTTCGTCTGCGTTTCTTTCTGCATGGTTATATGCAAATTAAAGCTGAGCATTCAAAAAGAAGTAGAATACCCAAAATACATATGCCGAGAAGATATATATGAACAATCCTCAAGTTCTACTATTCATATATGAAATTTGGAAATGATACTAATGATAAAAGTAGCTCGTATATTATACAGTATCTTCCTCCCTCCAGTCCTCGCGGCTAGTATATGATATTCATTTTACAAAATCCATTTGCGCCGACTTGTACAAAATTATGTCTGTGTGTTTGTGTGTTTTGGCTGACATGGGAAATGGTGACTGATAGAAAATGGCACAAATGTTACAACAACTGAATGACTTTGGCAGGTGCGCCGTCCTATAGGAGAGTTATAGCAGGATGTAAAATGCTGAAAAGTAGAATTCTGCAACAGAGAATTAGGTATACATGGAAGATATGTTCAGGAAATGTTTCAACAGCTGGCGTCTAACATTCTTCGAGTGTTGAGTCAATACGTGGTTCACTTAACGTGGTAATATCGGGGTTGTTTGCCCAGGGCTCACCCCGGACATGCACGGTGCACTGGGTAGAATTAGTCATGTGTTTACCTGTCCATGGGAAGATAACAGACGTGCTAACTTAAAAATGTGTCACAAATATGTCGTATCTTATGTCAACACCTGAAACAAATGGCACGAGTCAACAGTCATAGATTACTGTGTAGAAATATGCCTTTATCTTAATTGTTATGGAGTGTTTAAAGTTCGTCGTTGTTTCTCCTTGAAATTGTGTAACGTTCGCGTTATTTACTTAGAAAAGTTGTCGGCAAGCATCTTTTATGCGGACTTTCTGTCAGGAGTTTTATTTTTGAACCGTTTTTCTGCTTCGATGCACAGGTATCGTCTGCAAGGTCCGCCATGACACTTGCGAGGGGGGCTGTGGAAAACTAGTCCGACAAGTCTGTCACTTCAGTCTCATTTAGCCGATAAATTGGACGTTTGTTGTTTGTTCGGTCACAGACAAATGCTTAGTGACCTGTGAGATATTTGAATGCACTCGTTTATATAATCTATAACAGTGGAGTTGCTTTGTTTTGATTCCCTGGTTGTTGGTTTGTTTTGGTAGACACCCTGTACCAAAAGACACACTAGGTCGGACGATCATGTCATGAACTAGTCCAAGCAAAATCTCTCTGTTTAGGCTTGTTACAATAAAGGAGGTTTAATTAAAAAGGTATTTTTTGTTGCACATTTAGATTGCTTCTTTTAGTTATGAATTTATGAGTCCCGTGCCACTAATCTAAACGGAAACGCTGTACACAGGACGTTTCCAGCGAAGGAATTTGTCGTGACTTCCTTTGTAACGGCGCACCCATAGGAGCAGTAGCTCAAGTCTCACTCAGACGATCAAACAAACTAAGTAGCACCGGTACATAGCGAGTCATTCAACCCTGCCGATTCCGACATCCCTTTTACTAAGAACTGCCACGCTCGAATGCTTTCCGCTTGTTCTCGGTATTTGGATTTAACATGAAGCTTGTATCTTATGTCAGACTTCTCAACGGTAAGAGCCATTCATGTCGGTGACCTGGTAAAGGCCCACCCGCATTTTGACGGGATGAGCCGTTAACACCTGAAAGGGATTGGTGTGGGTACACGGCTGATAGCTACACTATATATATGGTAGCGACAGACATTCTGTCATTTTCGTAAGATATGTAAAGAAAAGCAGGGGAATGCAGCAAGTAGAATTAGTAATAGACGGTAAAGATTCATATAAAACTAAGATTCTACTGTGAGAAGTTTCGAAAAGGCCTTAAAAGCAACAACGGAAAGAGAGAAAGCAGAAATACAGAAGAACAGGTGGGCGCCACAAACCCTTGAGTCCCTCCCCCTAAAGACACATGCGGTCGACCCCTTACCAATACCGGACGGTCCCCTACAATAAGTCCATTGTGTAAACATTATATTGCGAGCAAGCGATTGCACTTGTAGGGGGAAAGACGTAAGCAAAAACGCAGGTGCGCTGGTCAAGTGCACTAAAACATTGACGTCATGTTTGTGAGACCGCGCACTAACGTCACCTATCTGTTTTGACCAGATTGCAGGCACCGCACTTCTCTGTGTGACGACGCTGGCACATTATGCATTCGCTGACTATGTTCGTTACATGGAGGACGAGTTGTGGCCTATCCTCGGCCTGTGCTACTTTGTGGGAGCCGCCATTTTCCTGACGGGGGCGATCGGCTGTGGGGCCGGATGGTGCGAGACTTACAAAGTGACAATTACTGTAAGTACACGTATTTTAGTTCACTCAAATATCCTACAAGTAAATGGCCTATTCCACTCCATTGAGCTAACAATTGGGTGGTCTATACACAGAGTGCATAGACAAATAATACATGTGGAGCATTTTCATTTTTACTGTAATTCTTTGCTAGATAACATAACTGAAAGAAGAATTATTGATTTTACAGTACTGTGTGCTGATGACGTTGCTGTTTCTGCTGACGTCAGCGGCGGCGAGTGCCATCATCGCTTTCGAGGCTGTTGGCAAGGTAACGGCGGGACAACGCCCCTTTTTTTGCAAGTTTTCTTTCAAGTGTAAAAAAAAAACATTAGGAAAAAAGCTATTGATTAAACTGCCCCCCAAATATTCTATGTTTCTACGCATGATTAGTATCCACTTAATGTTACCTTGAATAGGGAATGAGGGGAGGGGGCAAACTTCTCTGTTGGATGGGGGGTACCCACAACACGAAAAGATTCCCTTTCCACAAGAAACTAAAACTTCTAGAATTCTGTCCAATTACTAGTAATCAAAGCTCACAAAACCTTTGTTTCTTTTGTTTATGTTTGTTTTGTTTGTTTTGTTTTGTTTTGAATTCGTATCTCCCTCCCTCCCAGGATAACCATACTAACAACCTGAACCAAGGGTTGACTGTAAGTGTTAGTACTAACTTAGTTTAGCTTCATTTGAACAAGTAACTCTTTTCTCATAATCTGACAATCATTATGAATCTTTTATACTTTGTGAAAGAGATCTATCTAATTAAGACATTATAGCATTTTTGGTGATTATTCAAATTAGGTCCTTGTTTGCATAATTGTTATTTATAAATGTCTCTCTCCTCCTTAGCTACATATGTCACGTGCATGAAGTTCCTACCATACCATCGAACGCAAGAAATGTATCAAACTACCTCATTATGTATGCAAGTTACGTTTTTATTTGCATCTGATCATGTTACATGTGCGTGTGTTCTGTTGTGTAGCAGGCTGAGTGGAGGGTAGAACGCTTCATGCTGAAGTCCATGGACAGAGTGGAGTCCGGTAGGATCATCATGGACGCAGTCCAGGTCCAGGTAAGTCCCTGATGTAGTGAGAAATGGGAGCGTCATCCTGGTAACCATCCCATCGTGGGCTACCCATGATCTCCTCGGTACCGGGAGTGTTGTCCACCCGTCCAAGTCAATAAACGCACGCCGGTGAAGTTTTTACGGGGCGATATTCACCTCGCTCAAAAATCGGAAAAGTGGACTGTCAGAAAAAGGCCAATAATAACAATTATAAACAAGACTGGCAATGATAAAAAGACATTGCCATGGCGACGGTGGTTGTTGTTTTAATTTTTACTGTACCCTGCTTAGGGCACAGTGATAGGTGGTGCTGTTCATACAGGATTTCTAACGAAAAGGGCTGTTCTACTGGACAAATACACACACAGACACGCACACACGCACACACACAGACAACGACAGTTCCACTAGATTCTACCAGACACACCCCACTGCCAGAACAAACATCGATTTCATCACAGCCTGATCATGACAACTGAAAACAGCCCACGGACCGGGTTCCCACCATACAAAATGACTATTCTACTCTGATAGGACTGCTGTTAACAACATGTTAGGCAAAATCTACACAAATTTTAACATCATAGTCCACTTACCAACAGACACAGCATACACCATGCAACAGCTTGTACACTATCTATGTTCCCTGAACTATAGAACTAAGTCCTCTAGAGCGTGAATGGCCAGGGTGTAAAAATGTGTCCCATGTGTTCTTGGAAGTGTACAGGATTATATCAGCAAGAAAGTGGCATCTTATCAGCAGGATAATCATCTAGTACTATACAACTGGCTTGCTAAATTTCCTTGCGACAGTGAAATTTTTCATTGATCGATCTGGCTTGGACATGTTCCCAATGTCGTGAATGAGGTTAATGCCCTTTAATTAATCTGCTTGTATAGGTAACTGAAGCAGCGTGTACACAATCGTTAGCAGTACAGAGTTCATGCAGTTATGACCTGTTCCCCGAAGAAAGACATTAAATCTTACAGTTGTAAGGACCAGCATTAGGGCATCTAAAAACATTGTAACAGACACACATCGTTTTAGAAAAGAGCAATATTACTGTAGAGCTGATGTCTTAAATGGGTCATGTATACATAAGCCTGGCACATCTGGTAGACAGATGTAGCCTCCTGTCTAGGTTATCTAGGAGGAATTTCCCGAGGGAGGCTTTCTGTCTGACTAACATTCCTAACATTCTTATTGTCTTAATATGCCTATGGACACATGCTTGTACAATTCCTAGAATAGTTGCAATCTGCACACAATACTATATCATTTGGCTCGCCCCTGAGGCGTCGCCAAAAAAATGTCCATGGGCTGGTTACCTGGCTAGCGTAAAGCGGTGTTATCCCTGATATTTTGGATCACCATCACTACAAGGTTCTAGTATATCAGAAACAGAACAGGCAAAAAGCTATTCTTACTATTCTCAAAAAGGTAAACATTTGCTATGCACTATAAGGCCTCTATGATAGGTCATATTTACAGGTTTGCGTAGCAAAACCTTTGTTGGATCCGTCGGCATGTGTGGTGGCTGCCATCTTGATTTTGTGACGTCGCAGGGTCGCCATACCACTTCATTGGGAGGGGTGTTTTTTTGGGTCGCCAGCGTTCTCTCAATTTTTAACAAATCGGCACACAACTATCACACATTCAACTCAAATGAAAAGAAAAAATAAATGCCAATTCATATTTATAAAAAGACCCCGTAATCGCTAAACTAACATAGCAAACCTGAAGTATATGTAGCACAAATACTTAACTCTAGCCTTCGGTATTTTCCCATCGAATCCAGTTGCAATGCTGCGGCGCCAAGGGCTACATGGACTGGTTCAAGACTCCATTTCGCACCATCCGGAACGAGTCGGAGTATGACGTCCCGGGCTCCTGCTGCCTGAACGCCACCATGAACTTCAGCTTCACCCAGCCGGACGACTCCTGCGCCTACAACCTGGACACAGAGGCTAAAGCTATCAACAGCATTTACACAGAGGTAGGTACAACCTGGACACAGAGGCTAAAGCTATCAACAGCATCTACACAGAGGTAGGTACACTCTAGACACCGTAAGGATTCACTAAAGGCCAATGCTATCAATAGCATCTACACAGAGGTAGGTACACTCTAGACACCGTAAGAATTCACCAAAGGCTAAAGCTATCAATAGCATCTACACAGAGGTAGGTACGAAGTACACCCTAGACACACAGGCTAGCTATCGACGGCATTTACACAGAGGTTGGTACTAGGGACGCCCTAGAGACCCAGGTTAAAACTTAAGCTATCGACTGTATCCACACAGAGGCACGTATACGTAAGCCTAAGGACTTTACATAATGCCCTTGGTACGCCCTATACACCCAGGCTTCAACTATTGATAGCGTTACGTATACACAGAGGTAGGTAGATACGCCCCAGAGACTGGAGCCATCGGCAGCATCTACACAGAGGTAGGACTGGTACGCCCTGGACACCCAGGCTAGAGCCATCGGCAGCATCTATACAGACGAGGGTACGCCATAGACAGTATACGTAAGGCAAAATCAATCGACAGCATCTACATAGAGGTAGTTACGCCCTAGATACTAATTAAAGCTATCAGCAGCATCTACAAAGAGGCAATTACGCCCTAGAAATTGGCCGTTTAATATTTTACCTCCTCATAATCACCATTCTTCTCGTTGTCTTCTCCAGGGTTGTGGACCGAAGGTGGCCAAATTCATACGAGAAAACTTGAGGGGACTTGGCGCTGTAGGGATAGTTGTCATTGTCTTAGAGGTAAGGTATCATTCACGAGTCTCTTTTTATATGATAATTCATATGAATATCGATAAAAAACAGTTAGAAATCACGTTGTATCCTCGTAGTATACACTAGTCTCTCATAGGTGCAGTACTGGTTGAGCTGGCATGGGGCGCTTTAGCACTGCAAGCCCCTCCGCTCCTTTTACAATGATTCTTGCTTATTTTCCACAGATTCTGGGGGTTCGCCTGTGATTGCTGATTCCTTCATCATGATCACACTAGATGTACATTTAGGATACCGCATTCTCTCATAGGTGCAGTACCGGTTGAGCGAGTATGGGAGCGCTTTAGTACTGCAGGCCTCTCCGCTCCTTTTACAACGATTCTTGCTTATTTTCCACAGATTCTGGGGTTCACCTGCGGCTGCTGCTTCCTTCACCAACTCAGGAGGAAGAGAAAAGAGCGGGAGATGATGGAGCAGTACGAGCGTCTACTGCAGTACTGATGACGTCAGGGGGATCCGCCTCCCCCACCGCAGTATTGATGACGTCACGTCCACCTTCACTTCTGCAGTATTGATGACGTCATGGTACAACCTTCTCCCAATTATCCTTAACTACGCAAATAACGATGGACAAACCAGACACAGAAACTTGTAGTGTAAAGGGTTACGTAACCAAAGCCCTATGATTAAAGAAGTCGATCACATTGAAGTGCTGGTATGCACTATTTTGACATTTCCAGAAAGTTTGTACTTGACTTGTATGTAATCATGATTTCTTATCCTTTCAAAACTGTATATTTCCTCGGTGGAATAAGTATTATTAGCGTAGGTAGAATGGCGCTGTTCAGTTATCTCTATTGTGTGTGAGGTCGAAAAAAATTACATTTTGAATAGACAATGTAATGTATTTTCGTTTTATTTCCAGGGAAAATGGGGGGGGGGACGCTCGGCAAAATTGTATATGATAAAATCATAGGCCCGACAAACATCATACTGAAGAATGGTATTTCTACGTGAAAGCTGAACCACCCTCCATTTTATATATTCATATTGCCCGATTTATCACAGGCAAGAGCTGATACTGTATATTACAGCGTATCTCCACAGTGTATCTGATACTATGGCCGTATCAGGATACCTGCTGTAGCAAATATCAATTGTAAATGTATATTGAAAGACTATTGAAATATATGGGATATACTGGCAAATAGGTGGACGTGGCTATAGGATATTTGGCTGGGATTTTAGGGGTTTGGAAAAGGAGAACATATATACGGAATTAAATGGATGATTGTGTGACTGGTTTTTGGTAGGGAAATACTGCAAAATGTAATCTTGGGGTTTAGTAGACAGAGTTTATACTATCTTAAATAAATGTTTGAACTTGAATGTACTGCTGTCGTTGTAATCATTGCTACTGTATTATCTCCTGAATTTAAGAGAAGTAGAGTTAAGTATTTGTGCTACATATACTTCAGGTTTGCTATGTTAGTTTAGCGATTATGGGGTCTTTTTATAAATATGAATTGGTATTGAATTTTTCATTTTAATTGAGTTGAATATGTGATAGTTGTGTGCCGATTTGTTAAAAATAGAGAGAACGCTAGCGACACAAAAAAACACCCCTCCCAGTAAAATGGTATGGCGACCCTGTGACGTCACAATTCAAGATGGCGGCCACCCCACATGCCATTGGATCCAACAAAGGTTTTGCTACGCAAACCTGTAATTCCCTATGTTAAATGAAAAGTGCACGTAGTTTGGAACATTAAAACACAAACAACGATGGATGAGATAGGAGAAGTCTGTATTTCCATGACAAAACTACTCACAGATATTTATCCGTATCTGTCATTTTCCTGTCAACATTCCTGTTTCCATTCTCAAATACATATGTCCACTTGATAACCCGACAAGCTTCAATATTTTCATGACTAAAAAGGTGTTAAAACCTATATTGCACAACGTATTTGTTAATACCTTTACAAGAAACTTTACTCTATATATAATATAGAAATAAACATAGCACAAAATATTGTTAGTCACAAATGATGCATGATACGGATGATAAATCTACGCGTATCGATGGAAACATGTTCGTTTCTAAAGCGAGGAATGTTATTTTTTTATAATGATTTTCCAAGACTCTCAAAATCATTTTGTATTTCATCTGGTTATGACGATCCATAGATAAACATGATGACGTCATGCTAAAGCTTTCCTCTTGGAGGAGTAATTAGCATAATCCTGCGCAAGCGCAGTCTATCATTACACTTATAGCAAAGATATAACACATTGTTAGTTTTAACACAAACCATGGCCACAAAATCGGCCTCTTTGTAAGTACATATTGTACAAAATACAGGCTCTTCTTGATAATGACGTCATCCAGGCGAGAGATACGCGCGCCCTCTAGAGCCTTGGTAATGACCTGCAGGCATAGCAGACCAGACCTGGCCAACCGCTCTCTACTTCTGTGGAAACCAAAGAAGAAACAAAACAACATAAGTCTGGGAAGATAATTTCATTGTATAAATGAATTCAAGATGCATATGCATATTCTATTACAACGTTCGTTATCAAGTTGATATCTACAGTACATTGTACATAGCATATGTACTATTGATATTTGAAAGTTTGCAAGGGAACTTACGTTGGAAAAGGGAATCGGTGGTCTTGGCGCCCCCTTGCAGGACAGCCTGACTTTGCAGACAGGTTTCCAGGCACACTCCTCACTGTGCACAAAATAAGGTAAACACAGGTGAGTAAACAAACAAACAAACAAACAAACAAATAAACAAAATAAAATGAACAAATTCGTACAGCTAGAAATAAAGAAACGATGTAGTAATTCAGTCGTTGCCTTGTACCGTGTACATTTGGCAAATTCAAAATGGCCTTTACAAGACTTTTATGTTGAATTTGACGAATAAATCGTTAGGAGACTAGGCCACAAAATAATCATATAAATCATATGTATGTGCCTGGTCTAATAATAAGTAACACAAAAAGATAATTCTAGTTTTAGTTATTGTACGTAATATGATCCAAAGCTTATTCAGCACCTACATCTTGTTTACGACATACCAACTTGATAACTTAGGTACATAGTATGTACGATGTGCCGTATCTGGGGCTAGTGTTACTCTCAGAAACGTATGGTGCGCCGTATCTGGGGCTAGTGTTACTGTGGGTAACATAATACTTACTGTCCTTGGAAGTCTCGGCAGACTCGGGCCATCTCGCATTCCCGCCGCTTTTCACATTGCGCCTTCGGTCCGAGCTCGATGCCTGTGGTAAACAATATTGCATCACGTCACTGTGGATCGGTAGGGAGGGGGGGGGGGGGGGGCAGGGGACGAAGAGAGGGAGAGATGGGAACAGAGGAGGAACTTCGGAAGGAAAGGGTGAGGGACAAAAGAACGAAGGGGGGGGTGGTATGTAGACGGTATGTAGATGATTATGACAACATGTTGACGTCTTGCATGCTTTTTTATTTTGCAGAAAAGTCTCATTCATGTCTCTCTCCCTCTCCCTCTCTCTCCATCTCTATCTATATCACTATCCCTCTCTATCTCTACCCCCTCCCTCTCTCTCTCTCCCTCTCTCTCTCTGTCCCTCTCTCTCTCTGTCCCTCTCTCTCTCTGTCCCTCTCGCGCGTTCCGGGAATACTCCTAGCTGTCCATCATGATTTAGGAATGTGACGACTAAGTGGTAACAGGCCTCAGACACGCGTGAGTCCGGAGAATACATTTATCTAACGTCGTTTCACTTTCACTTGCCAATAGAAAGTGAATGGGGCTGGCACAGCTGAATCCAGACTGTTGCAGGGCCTACACAGACCATCTCGTCGGCACCAGGACCAACATGCCCCCGATAAAATTTTACCTCAGTCCCCTGGTAAGAACCTTGAGGGCTGTTAATTGAATTGAAGCAGGCAAAAATCACCGGGGTGGCTTAGTTGGCCAGGCGGTAAAAGAAGCTTGCAGTGCCGAGGAAACCCAGTCTGTAGCCCCGAGAGGGACTAGTGACGAGGTTAATATCGTTCTGGCCACGTGAACAAAGCATGGGTGCTTGCATGGGCCCGGGCTTCGCTTTCATTATAGTGGCCACAGGGCTCTAATACGCAGCCAGCGTGGTCCAAATTCCGACCGTCTTTACATCGAAAGCACTCGTCAGCTGTTTTCCCTCGGTTGTTATCGGAGCAACTTGTTTTCGCCGTCGCAATTCTTCGCAAATACTCCCCATCGCTTATGTTTGAGATCTTGGTGTTAGCGGCCTGTGGCCTCTTAATGCTAGAAATTGAAAGTTAAAAGAGATTCCTAAAGCAAGTGGATTTACATTGTGTTATTAGAAGAGTTATGGTACCCGCTAGTTCGGTTTACTGACAGTTGGGGGCCGACTGTGATCGTTAGCTTGTGTTGGACCACGGAGAATGTCCTGTCAACAAGGGCTTGACCTTGAAAATGGTGATGACATTGACATATTGCTGAACTTGACGCAATGCTTCAAACGAGGTCGACGGCCATGAGAAGAAATTATTCTTATTTAGAACAATAGAAAATTAGAAAATACTCCTAATTGAGAAAAATTGCTGTCTTTTTTTCTCCAAGTGGATGTTAAGTTTGCACTTGATTTTTCATAACATAATCCTATTGAATATGAAATAGTGATGTTTATGAATGTGCATGTATCTTTTTTGTTGTTGTTGCTTGTCGGTGCAGTCTTTACTATTTCCTTTGAATACTATTCTCCAAGCAGAGGTTTCGGTCGAGTGGAGTAGTAGTGGCCGGGGTTTTTTTACGTCTGCCTCCCACTTGAATACCACTAAGTGTCTAGTCAAATCCTCAGCAACCTTGGTACGAGGCCACAAAAAGCGGATATAGACAAGGCAGCAAAGGATAGAACCTTCAGACGAGGCCATTTTCAGATGTGACGATTGGTATGCGTGTTTTTGACACTGTTAAACTTACGAATGACCAGAAATAACGATATAAAAGATTTTCAAAGATATATTCGATTTACAATTAATAAGTTCATAGCAAGCTAAACGTATGTCTAGTATCCTTGTTTGTGTTATTACATGTAAGAATATTTTACAGACAAAGATGTCTTGCATCGAAAACTACATTTGCAAAGCATAAAAAATTACTATAATATTTCATAAATGTACCAGGATGCCTCTAACTGTAGTGGGGTGGTTTCAAAAAGTTTTAGGGTACAAGTTGCCTTCCTATAATATATTAAAGGCTCAGAGATCTTTGAAAAAGACGAAATGTTGAGAAAACGGCTATCAAACGACTCGACACGTTTAGAGTGATAGCAGCTCACAGTGAGCAGTGATAGTGATTGCGCAACCTCAGATTCGACTGTCTGGTTCAAACCGGATCCAGTCAGCTGTGACCATGCTGTGCTCATTTCTCATACGACTTGAACATGATGATTTTCATGATACATGTTCTATACTAGTACACGTTTAAAAGGAAGTAAATCAAGATGGACTCAATCCATCGGCTTTTCATGGCTGTCTTTCCATTGTTGCTGCCTAGATTAAACTTTCTGTCTTGAAACTACATCGGGCAGTGAAAATATGACCCAAATACTGAAAACTACATGGAAATATAGTCTCTATATGGTATGACACACTTTTAGGAGCAAGTTACTCAAAGAGGGGTCCATTCTGAAGACTAGACACAAAAAAGTTCCCTTACGAAATACAGCCGTTATATAACGTTAACACGTCCCCTAAAATTATGTACGTTTACACACCACTAGAGGGCTACCCCAAGCACGTTCAACGGTTGTACTTACCCTTGCCACATGCCAGGCTTTGACCAGCCAACAGCAGGACACAGATCACCACCACAAGTAGAGTCTTCATAGTCGGCGCGTGGGCTGTTCTGCGACTGGGAGAGTTGTTCGATCTTCTGAAGACTGACGTGGAATGATTTGAAGTCGTCTGCAAACTCCGGCCGCATTTATAGCAAGTCTCGTCGACGTATTTCCCCATCATGTGCTTTTTAAGTTTCGGTTTTTGTAAACTAGATCTAGTCACCTTTCCGTTATAGAAGGAAGGAAGAAAGACAGAAATCAAGATGAACTAGATACGGACGACAGCTTCTTCCCTTCTGGATGTTGAAATCGTCACAAACAAGGTTATTTATACGAGGCGCGGGGACGAAACGTGCTGACTTGCATGTTGCCCACGCGTGCGGATAGGAGGGCCGCCCAGGCCACACCCCCATCACTCCCGACCGCCAGCCAATCACAGAGCCGCGTGAGGGGGTGTGGCGACGGGATTGCAGCATCTCTGGGCAATCCCATTTAACAGATGGGGGTGTGATAAATGATTTATAGCGTATTCTTTTATAGCGTGGTAATAAAATCTTATCTTTAGATGGTAGGAATACTTGGTGCTGATATATAACATGTGGAAACGCTGAGAGGCTTTTGTTGCACAAGAAATAGTGTTTCGTAATGCGGCTATTGCGAAATAGATCCGAGCAACTCCAATGTACCTTCCAGTCTGCGACCACACACTTTCATGTGGTTGCACAACACGGAATACATTATTTATACAACTGATTTAGTGATTATCACACCATTGATAGAAAATATAGAAGTTGATGTATATTGCACATTTTCTACTCAACACATTTCAATATCATTTCAAGGTTTCTGTTTTTCAATTTCTTTTCTTATCAAATCATTACAATTTGGGATATTTACCTAATTCTGTGAATACACTGAAAGTGAAAATAAAAGGCTCATGATCAGTTCTTCAAGCGATAGTTTGAAATTCTGTAACCTCGGCTTTCTCACGCTTTCTTGCCCTTGAACTCAGCCTATACAACTTTAAGGAGCGAGTTACATGTGTCTAGCATACCATGTGGTTTCTACAAAAGCACCGTTACTGACGGTTACTTTTGTAGTCTATTCTTTGATCTGTTGAGTCATGTTCCTCGCGTACTCGCCACGACCTCTTCAATTGTAGTCGTGAATTTTGCAGACGACAGTTGTTTAAGATAAAGGGGTGGGTGTGCGTTTCCGGACGTGGAAATTGGTATTTTTAGACATTTTGGCGTAAAATCAAACACTGATAATTTGAAAGACAGGAAAAAAATTCATTAAAGACTGTGCAAAATTCCCACTATAGTATGAGCACTTATGTCAACCAGCCAAAGCTATTGGTTACGTGATTTGACTATGCCCTCTCCATCTATTAACTCTCCCTTCTCTCCTCCTTCCTATCTCCTTTTCTCTCCCCCTCACTCTCCCTCTCTCCCTCAGTCACTCTGCCCCCTCTCTTTCCCTCCCTCTCTCTCTCCCCCTCTCTCCCCTCCCCCTCTCTCTCCACCCCTCTTTCTCTCTGTCTCCCTCTCTCTCTTTCTCTCCGTCTCTCTCCCTCTCTCTCCCCCTCTCTCCCCTCTCCCTCTCTCTCCACCCCTCTTTCTCTCTGTCTCCCCCTCTTTCTCTCCGTCTCTCTCCCTCTCTCTCTCCATCTCTCTCCCCTAAGGGCTATTCCACTTACGATATAGTTAGAGGGCGTCTGTAAGAAGTAAATCGACCCCCGCACACTGCTCCAGTCGACCCTTCCTGCATGCCATCCTCCCCGTGCGTGTGTCAGTCGGTTTCCCTGGCTTACATCAACCCTGATTAACGGACATGTTTTCCCGCGGTTTGTGGGCCAGGCAACAACTCGGTGCTCTATATTTGTCACCTTCGCCTAGATACCGCAAAAATGCCGCCGATTTGATGGTAGGGGGGCAGAAGTGATGATTGTGGCTCGGGTTGTGGAATCTTCGGCATTCTGGAAGTAGTTGGCACATGTCTAACAGTAGTAACACGCGATGGTGGTACATGTACGAAAGCTGCGGAGCTATCGTATTTTATTTTATTTATTGGTTTTGGCTGTTTTGGACACACAGCCAGGGCTGCCCAACTAGCCTGAGGCGACCACAGAGTACAGTAGGGGTATCCTCATTAGATTTCAGTCACACTACTAGTATTCTATGACGGCACAAAATGCCATGTTTTATAATGTGCCAACTGTTAGATGAGATTGCATTTTTGTGTCACAACTGTTCGAACATATCTAAAACATCTTGAAACATTTAAAGACCACGGTGATTTTTGATATATTAAGATTATACAGTAGTATACACTGAAATTACCAGGTTATTTTATCATCGTTTAGCATAGTCTAAAACGATCGTTTTGTAGTGTGTTTCATTGTGTTGCATAGTGCAAGGTTGATATCAATGACTATCCTGTAAACAACTCATTTGTGGATGTATCTTTTTTAACCGATTCAGAGATTTGATTGTTTTGAAACAACAGATTTTGGCAACTGAGCAACAAGCTGTCAAGGATGAAAAACGTTTTCCTTATCCCTTGTATTTCTTAGTAGGTCGCAAAATCAGTTATATCTGATAAGCACAGTCGAGTACTTGACAAAACTTATCTTAAAGATAAACCTTATCTTTTTTTCTCGTTAAACAATAGTTGTCAATTTAGAGCATGACACTGCAATTGTTAGCCAGGATTGGCGTAGATACACGTGTACAAAATGAAGCACAATAAAGCTTTAGTAATAGAAATGAAAGAACGTATTCTGCGTTTTAAATGGTTTGAATTGAAGGACAGTCAGTAGCATTTTTGTGTGTTTTCGACGTCGGTCGTTTTGGTAAGGGTACGGTTGCATTCGTACGATTATCGTGCATTCAGAAACTTAGGGCATACATGTGTTGCACAAAATACTTGCTACCAAAAAGGCGGTCTTAGATCCTTGTAGGCGGTTGGCTCGGGGCCACAGCCCGCTTGACCTTGAAACCTACGACATCAAAATCTTACGACGACCTACTACTAATGTGACCGTGCCCTACCCCCAGTTCACTGGGGGGGGGGGGACCTCGCTGCGACCGCCCTACGACCGACCGATTTGACAGAACGCACAACGAATTTCAAAGATAAAAACGAACCTTTTTGCGCTTTTTGTGTTTAGTTCTCTTATCAGTGCCGGTGCAATGACCCGGTCTGCCTTTTTACCGGAATGCCCCGGAATGCCCTTTTAACACCGGAATGCCCCGGAATGCTCACAAAGGAGGGTGAATTCTACCGGAATACACTATACTATGATGAGTAAACATCACAGGTTGCTGTATCTTGGCATGAAATGATATATCTATGGCCCAGGGAACGAGAAATCACTAGAGATTAGTGATGGCTATCGGCGTCGGCGCCCCGCCAGTCGCCATGTTTGTTTTCTATTGCTGACTGGGGAACTATCGCCGATCGCTAATTTCTATTGATTTCTCGTTTCCTGGCCCTAAATATATAATTTCATGCCAAAATACACTGCGGCAACCTGTGATGTTTACTCATCAAAGCATAGTGTATTCCGGTAGAATTCACCCTCCTTTATGGGCATTCCGCGGATCCGGGGCATTCCGGTGTAAAAAGGGCATTACGGTAAAAGGCAGACCCCAATGACCTAGTGGGTAGAGTGTTCGCCTTGCATACGGTAGGTTGTGAGTTCGAACCCCGGCCGAGTCGTACCAAAGACTTTAAAAATGGTACATACTGCTTTCTCTGCTTAGCACACATTTGGGAAAGAGTGTGGTAGTTAAACACACACCACTACCAGAAGACTAGCCCCCTGCTGTAGTGACTTGCACAAAGTTGTGTGGCCCAGGGCTGCCGAAACGGAGATGGGCACCGCCTTATGCACCATCTCACGGTGCGGGGAGGACTTTAACTAACTCTCTTATCAGTCATACTTTATTTTGAGTCAAGGGTTTAAAATAATCCAATTTAGGTCGCAGTGAGGTTGCAGCGCCAACGCCCTGGAATGGGGGCTTAAACGGTAAAAATGCTTGTTCATGAAATCTTCTCTGCGGGTCAACAAGTTGTTTTTCAGCTCTGGAGATCTATAATTACGAAGTAGGGTGATGTGGCGTGATGTGAAAGTTGATCCCCGTATTTTCCCCACATGTGGCGATCCGAGGGGCCGGCGAGAGCCGACCTCGTGCGGCACCGAGCACATGTTCGGCACGCAGAAAACAGGCCGTCGGTTCCGACATTGCCTAATCTCCAAGCAGATGTAAGGTCCGGCTTGTTTGACACGCGTTTGTGCATCAATTTGCGTTTTTTCTAACTTTCCTCCCCCTAGGTGGCTGTAAGAGAGGCCCGGCATTCAGAACATCTTCTAAAACAATCGTGGCGTCGTCGTGGCGGCGGTGTCATTTCGCGGTGGCGAGAACCCAGAGGTCCTGGGTTCGAATCCTGACATGGAAATGCACTGCATAGGAATTTATTCACTTCACTCAGGTGATAATGAGTACCTAGCGTCGGTTAGGGACGTCCCGCGGATAGGACGTTAAAAGTAGAGTGGCGGTCCCGCGTTTAATGATAGCCACACCTTGAACACGTAAAAGAACCTCATAGAAAATCGTAGGGGTCCTTCCCGGTGTGAGTGGATCAAATAAATCCATACGTCTTTGCATCCTGTACTATTCAATACAAACTTGGCGTGTCAAACCATGTGGCGGGTTTCCTAGTATTCAATACAAACAAACAAATACAAACAAACAACCCTTATCATATATGCTTGAAGATTTAGACATATCAAAGAGGTTTGAATAGGACATCCATTTTAAACCTCCTTGCGCATACTTCGTTTAAACCCCAAAAATATAATTGTGGGTGGTCGGCTTCTTTCAACATGAATATGCCCCTTTTTCTTGCTCTTTCTTTGCCTTAAAATTCCCACTATATTTTTCCCACGCTCTACCCCCAACTTCCCCCAAACTACCAAAAAACGCAGGAAATTAACGCCCTCAATTCATCAAGAAAATGTTGACAGTTTTCTGTCTTTTATCGTTCGCCAAATTTTGTATGTAACTCAGTGCAAACCTTATCTATTCCCAACATTAACCAATGATACCGGCAGATACAGCAGTGAACTGTAATTGGAGACAGATGTTGACCAACATATTTCCTCGTTTTGATGCTGTCAATGTTGTCTGGCGACGCTGACGTAATGGCTTCCAATTCTAATCTCCAAGCAGATGTGGGGTGCGGTTTGGTTTATACCTGCACCATCTTGCATCTGCTTGGAGATTAAACATCTGTAAACTTGACATGTGATGTGCTATGCTGGAATCATTAAAACAAAAGTAGATTTTCACTCTTTATTTTATTTCCACCATCAATCAATCAAAGAAATGCGATGTGCATTCTATACCAAAGCTGAACACAGGAATGAGGCGCTCACTTCACCCACACAAAACGAAGCCCCTGTTTGCAGCTCCATCTTGCGAAGTACGTGAAAACGACAATGACAGGATGCGAGGAAGTGTTTACTTTGACGAAAATCGTAAAGATTGTTTAGAGGATTGTATAGGCTCTTTTTGCATATTGCTTGGATCGAAAAAAGCTTTTATCTTAGATTTACATAGATTGCTACAACTTTTTACTCCCGAAGTTTTCGTTGACAAGTTTATCTTAGGTCATAATTTTTTCCACGAAACGTAACTTTATATTGAAAGGATTCAACATTATCAAAGATATTCGACATTAGTTAAGGGTCACTCTAAGTTTGGAAATGCGAACTAAAACTCTACAAGAGCTTAAAAGATATTCGCAGGATAGACAAACAGAGAAAAAGAAAGTCGCAATTCTTTTGATGGATTTTGTATTCTTTGTGTTGACGTCACTGCCAGAATGCTGTGGTCACGTGATCTAATTCATCACGGCGTACGCTGATTGGAGGAGGCAAAGTATGATGACGTAGTAGGCTGGCTTGGCAAAGATGGCGCTGCTTGCTGAAAAAAGGCAAAATTCAAACAAAATTTTGAGCTGATTCCGTTATGGCTGGTATGTTTTCATTAAAATTCATAGAAATGTTATGCAATTGAATCCTTTTTGTTCTTGGCAATGGAACGGATTTGTCCCATAAGAACTGTTGGAAACTGATAACTTCGAAGCACTAAATGTGATCATGAGAATATTGTCCACCCGCTTTTTAAAACTTACAGCATCAAAACAAGTCAAGTTTACCTTGCATGACTTGGCTTGACTGAATATTCATCCAGTACGTCACTTTCTGCTCTGCAACAGTCGCCCTATTCAAACATAAACAACGTCATCAGAACTTCGTCAGTGACTGATACCTGAGAACCGTAATCTGCATAATGAATTTGCATAACAACTTTGCATAAAAAATTTGCATACTGAATTTGCACGACATAATTTGCATAATGGGGCATATCTGAAGAGCTTACATGAACTGCACATTTCCCACGCCAGTCGACGGAGCGTTCCAAGTCAGGGTGATGTTTTGTTTCTCGTTGGTGTTGGCGTGAGTCATGCTGCTGTCAGCAGTCGTGCACTGTGTGGTCTTGGTGTTGGCCGGGGCGTTGGAGAAGGTACCGATGGGCGTGGTCATCCCGGGTCGGCGGGCCTGGAGCAGGAATCCGCGGAACACCGGCCCGACGATCTGAACTGTAACGTTACAATTTACAAAGATTTGAAACAAAGACTTTTCAAATATATGCCAGAGCGGTGTGTGAGTGAGTGCTGTGTCCGGTTCGTCTATGTTGTAGAGGCAATGATTTGTCTTGTCCCTTACTTTACCCAGAGCTCTCCATTTTTTACCCAGAAAGGATCCGTGAAATGGACTATTAAGCAAGCCCCCTCCCATTATCCATACTACGCTTGCGCTAACTACGTTTTCATTTCCTGCCGTTTGAAAAACAGGTGTGTACCGGATTTTAACTGTTTGATATCTGCAAGTCATGCTGTGGTGTTGCCATGCCACCAAACCCCTGCATTGATCTGCATATGAAAAGGGCTTTGTAGCAAGGTTGACGACTCCCTTGTGGGTACACAAATGTTCCGAGTTTCTTTGAGGCGTAATCCGGCAAAAGATGGTAGAGAATTGATAAAAAGTATGTGCCTTGGATCTAGACAGTTTCCCGACACAGTCGCAGTTGTGTTCCCATAAAGGGTTCTAAAGTGTTCTTGACTCCCAGCGCCGACGGCGAAAATACTAGTATGCCAGGGCTGCGTGTGAGCACTGTGTCCGGTTCGTCTATGTTGTAGAGGCAATGACTTGTCTTGTCCCTTACTTTACTCAGAGCTCTCCATTTTTTACCCAGCATGCGAATGGATCCGTGAAATGGACCATAAGCAACCCCCCTCCCCATTATCCATACTACGCTTGCGCAAACTACATTTTCATTTCCTGCCGTTTGAAAAACAGGTGTGTACCGGATTTTACCTGTTTGATATCTGCAAGTCATGCTGTGGTATTGCCATGCCACCAAACCCATGTATTGATCTGCATATGAAAAGCACTGTACAGCAAGGTTACGATTCCCTTGGGGGTACACAAATGTTCCGAGTTTCTTTGAGGCGTAATCCGGCAAAAGATCCGATAAACACAATTCCATAGTTTATTAAGTATGGTAGAGAACTGATAAAAAGTATGTGCCTTGGATCTAGACAGTTTCCCGACACAGTCACAGTTGTGTTCCCATAAAGGGTTCTAAAGTGTTCTTGACTCCCAGCGCCGACGGCGAAAATACTAGTATGCCAGGGCTGCGTGTGAGAGCTGTGTCCGGTTCGTCTATGTTGTAGAGGCAATGACTTGTCTTGTCCCTTTCTTTACTCAGAGCTCTCCATTTTTTACTCAGAAAGGATCCGTGAAATGGACCATTAAGCACCCCCCCCCCATTATCCATACTACGCTTGCGCAAACTATATTTTCATTTCCTGCCCTTTTAAAACAGGTGTGTACCGGATTTTACCTGTTTGATATCTGCAAGTCATGCTGTGGTATTGCAAGGACATATAATGTCCTTGGGTATTGCTATGCCACCATGCATTTATTTGCATATGAAAAGGGCTGTACAGCAAGGTTCACGATTCCCTTGGGGGTACATAAATGTTCCGAATTTCATCGAAGCGCAATCCGGCCAAAGATCCGATATAAACACAATTCCACCGTATGGTAGAGTCTAGGTAAGAGAACTGATAAAAAGGCATGAGGTGCCTTGGATCTAGACAGTTTCCCGACACAGTACTTGACTCCCAGCGCCGACGGTGAAAATATTTGCCTCCAGGCTTCCTACTGGGGTGCGGACCGTGGGATTTGGCAAAAAATGGAATATTTTGGCCAGTAGAGTCAGTTCTCGGGAAGGTTAACATTTCCCCCTCTAAAGCGCATAGGCAATGAAAATCTATGTTGGCCAAACTCCCCTAGCAACCAGCTTATTATTTTAGTCATGTAGTAGTCTGGTAGAGACTACGCAAATGCCACGAAACGGCTTTATATCGACCGAATCGCCGGTTTACGTGGGAACATCCGACAGTAGATCTATACATTAGCAAAACTGTGATACGGCCCTCTAAACTCTACGGATAGAGTCTGAACTCTTCCCATTTTTACATTGAAATTCAAAGTTTTGTAATAAAAGGCTTCAGTGAAACAGAAAGTAATCTAAACTGACAAATTACCCGACACAATGGTAAACTCACTACGCCTTTCAATTGGCATTCATTATGTACACTAGCATGCCCCTGTATAGGTCTGTCTGTGTGCGTGCGTGTGTTGTTCTAGCTTTGTATAGCAGTAAACAGGGATGCCGTGGTTCGTCTGAATTCCGTAGAATTCGTGTGTATTCTATAAAGCCCGTGTGAATTCCGTAAAATTCGTATGTATACTTAGGCACCCCTGGTTAATGTATAGCCTCCACCAGGCCCTTGAAAGGATCGTAGAATTCGACAGAAAACGGAATAATTAACCAGTAGGGTCAGTCCATGGTTGAAGATCACCTTTCGCCCGCGTAGGAGCCTGCAAATGAAACCCTTGCAAATATTCTCCCTATAGCCGGCGTAGTTAGTCTGGTAGAGACTAGTTAATGTACACATTTACAATCACAAAGCGATCAATACAGGTGGTCCTTGTGATCTTTCCTTATTCCTAATTAAAACTTAATTGAACTTCCTACCACCTTTGAAGTAGCCATGTTATAATATCACCCACCTGACAGATTCCTCCCCGGTGTATACTTGTCTCCCACCACAATAGAGTAAGGGCTGGTGGAGTTCTGAGGGTCCACCGGGGAGCCGGCGTTCATGTGTCCCGGGCGCATGGTGACACAAGCACCGGCGGGCGCTCCGCTCCCGAAGCCATCGCAGCCCGAGAAAAACGCGACGATAACGCTCAAAGCGAGGACGAGTTTGCGTGCCGCCATTTCCTGTCGTTCTGAAGTTCTAACTGACACACCTTGTGTCCTGTGTAAGGGCGTAAATTATGAACGAGTCACGTGGTCTGACGACTGTTGTTGTTGTTAGACCTGTTTGACAGGTGATTTGAGATCTACTAGCAACCCTAATATACTGTATTTCACTTTATCTTCACGGTAGCAAAATTTCACGGTGTAAGGAGAATACTATTAGACAGTTTCACTGAACTTTAACTTCATGGTGGCGGCAGGTGATTTACAGAACGGATGTGTGAAGGAGTCATAGATAATAACAACAGGTTGTTTTCACGGTGATGAAAGAAACAAGAATTACAGTACGTTGTTGTTTACTGGACTTAAAGTATTGTCCAAAGTTACAAGTGCTGTTTAAAAAGGTAGCATTTCTCGGTGCATTTCGGGGTACATGCGAAAAATACAAACATGCATGTAAAACATGTTAGATACATGCATGTCTTGCTGGTTGGCAACTTATGTAGACCAGTTTAATATATCAAAAGAGCACACAGGATGATAACGATCCGTATGTCAGTTTTTATCAAATTCATTACTTATTTATTTTTAATTACAGTGCTGGTACTCCATACAGCGCCCCCACTCGAAGCGAACGGTACTGCAGGTATACAAATGCTAGAATTAAGTGACAATAGTAGAAAAAAATAATAAAATGTCGTTTCTGTAACTTGCCATAAAATGATAACTCTCTTTTATTCTAATTCTAGATTGTGCGCAACCCATCTTTATTACGTCCCCTATATGAATGGTTCCATAACGATTTTTGTCGTATTGACCTAATATGATTCGTTACCTTAACGGCTATGACGTGAGTCTTGTCCGCCATATTGTCTAGTTACATCTGGAAGTTGTCAGGTAGACTAGAATCTACACGTGCAATTACTGTGACGTAAGTACCTCAAACAGCATGGCTACTGCTAGATCACATAGAAACGCACTATGAAGACAAGTACACGAACATTCGAATCAGGTTATGACCAAAAAACACAAATAGGAAGGTTCACGATTCTAAGTACGCAAGAGCAAGGTCAAAGGTGAAGGCCCCTGACTTGTAGACAGGTATTGTCTCAACCATGCTTTGCACATGGCTGGATGCATATATCGGTTTGCATAACAATGGTAAACGTTTCAGGGACCTTGCGCATGCGTACTTAGAATCGTGAACCTCCTTATATAAGTGACAAGGCGATCACGTGGTTCACTTCAGGAAGAATGCTTGCAGAATACAGAGACCCATGATGAGGTAGAAAGTCGGCTTGGCGAAGCTGGCTCTACTGGCTGGACCTGAAACATACAAATACAAACATTGAGTAAGTAGCCGTTCTTCAGCGACACCTGTCGATTCGTATTTAAAGTGCAGACTATCGCTCCAACAGGTGTTTTTTATGTGATTCATATTACGTTTGACAATTACTCGACCCCTTCTTATTGAATAATTCCTGAAAAAATGTTTTAAAATGTACATGAATGAATGACTAGATGTTTGACCTTGTGTCCATCTATTATGATCATCAAATACAGGCTTGCTATATTTAAGGTTATTTTCTGTCACATTTTGAACTTTATGACGTAACAATCAAAACAACCTACCTTCTGCCACTTCTGCTGACATTACATTCATCCAATAAGTCATTTTCATCTCGGCGACGGTGGCGCTGAAACAGAAATGATAGATTTGAATAAGCAATAGAACCATTACTTTTCATGTTTTGATACTGGAAAACAAGACATTTGATATTGTACTGAGAAAGCATTTATGCATTCCAGTCGCCATGTTTTCTGTGACGTCACAAAGAGACAATGAACTTAAACGGTAGAAATCGTCGGAAGAATTTATCATTTTTTTAATCATTTTTCAATAACAGCAGACGTGTGCAGTATACGGGTATGCGTGTCCGAACAAAATAATGCTACTATTGATCTTGAATATAAACAAAAGACGTTATGTTCTTATGTCATAAACGCTTTACTTATACATAAAGCTATATCTCCAAGCAGAAGTCGAGTAGTAAGGCGCCTTACACAAACTGTACGTTGCCGACGCCTGCCGAAGGAGCGTTCCAAGTCAGGGTGATGTTCTGTTTGACGTTGGTGTTGGCGTGAGTCATGCTACTGTCAGCAGCGGTGCACATCGTGGTCTTAGTGTCGGTCGGTGCGTTGGAGAAGGTACCGACGGGCGTGTCCATCCCCGGTCGGCGGGCCTGGAGCAGAAATCCGCGGAACACCGGCCCGACGATTTGAACTGTAATGTTTCGAAGATTTTGTTTGTAAATGGCTGTTTAGAGAGATAGCAAGGTAGCATGTGCCTACTAGTGTCCGGTTTATCTATGTTGTCAAGCTAATTGTTTGCCTTCCCCCTACTTTACCCAGAGCTCTCCATTTTCCCTTGGCATACAAATGGATATGGACTATGGAAATGGATTATCATGTAGTTTTTAATTTTCAGTACGATTTGAACTGTATTATCGGCGCATTCACACTCATTGCACGATGATAATTTCTTTGTCTTAGGATTTTCAGTGACGCTATTACAGCACATGAGCAGCACACCTAGCCACGATTTCGTGTAGAAAAAAAAACGCTCTTTGTCTCGGCTGAACTTTGGACCGTTACTCCTATACTGTTACATAATTCTAGCCTCTACCAGTCTAACTACGCCGGCTATAGGGAGAATATTTGCCAGGGGACGTTGGCCATGGAGGGTTACATTCGCAGGTTGCAATATTTAACCCTCTCTCCGTAGCCGACTCCCTTCATACAATTGACTCTATTTGGCCAATTTATACCATTTTCCCAGCGACCCGCGGAGGCTGGTAGAGCCTAACATAATTCTCCTTTAAACCAATATTTACACAATCCTGCGTGTGCCAGGGTACGGGGTACGTTCTTTTACCTTCCATAACGACAAAGAACAATGACATTGCATAATCTTACAAACAGAGATCGAAATAGCCACATTAAAGGCCACATCTTGTCTTTGACAACTTCTAATGTCCTTTCAAGCCATCTAACAATTAACAACCGTAAATGATTAGGTAGAAAGCGTTACATATTCCTCTTACATAAACTGTGATAAAGTCACTTGACTCTCTTAGGTAACAGTAGACAAGACATATTCACGTAACTAGCGATCTTTTGTTGAAAATACCATGAACATCACAGCAGTACGAATAGCTATTTCTATTCGCAAAATTGGTAGAAATGAACTAAAATGAAATATACTCCCACCCCTCTCTTTTACATTGTTCTTGAAAGAGCAAATATCGTCACTTTACCTGAGAAGGTAGAACCGGGAGTGTACCTGCTCCCTTCCACCACAATGGAGTAGGGACTGGTAGAATTCTGAGGAACAACATCAGTGGTAGGGTTGATCTTATGGCCGGGGTGCATGGTCACGCAAGCCGCCGCAGGTGCACCCGTCCCGAACCCCTCGCAGGCCGAAAGAAACGCAAAGAAGACGCAAACGCAGCTTGCAACTTTGTAGACCGCCATTTTGACCGAACAACTATGTAAGGACACGCCTTTGCTTGTTTGCTCGAAAACAGGGTCACTTGGGTCGTAAACGTTGATTGCTTCGCTGATTGGTTCTTGTTTATTAATGATTAGCCTTTTTTTAGTACCTATGGGGCCTTTTGTGTCACCATTTTTCAATGTAGGAAAAGGCCGAGCTAACTGATTATTTAAAGCTAATTGCCTGATGAGAAGTTCGGACGTGTATATACCACTGACATCTACTCATCCCCTCGTAATGAAAAAGAACCAACGTACCCTGGTTCAAGTAGAGGTTATATGATACATGAAATATAGTCGTGAGACGAAACAAAAGAACAATATTTCTAAGGAGCTACGTTTACGTCAGATATATTCAAAGCCACCCCCCACCCCCCCCACCCCATATTCACGCCGTAACTATTTACGTCTGGTGTTCCCAATACATCAACTAACAAGACTTGTCAATATGCAACTTCAGGTAGTCAACTTGCAATACAGTTTATTATAGCATGGAGGCGCTCTTGGGTGGCGTGACTGTCGAAGTAGGTCTAAGGACGCTTAAACGTTATGTAGTGGGATTTATATATTTTTACCGGGCCATTGTGGTTTAGACAGCTGTGATACACAAAGCAGCAAACAGTTGTGCCGAAACGTAGCAAACGAAAACTACCATGAATGTGACAGAAGTTTTCACAGAGGCAACGGACGCCACTCTGTGGTTCTTCGGGACGGCAGCCACTCCCCTCCCGACGGATGGTTTCCCGTCGACCGCTGGTTGCACGCGGACCGATCGCACCCAGTGTGGCATTTACGGCGCCGTCCCATCCCTCCAGCCGCTGCTCATCATCGTCTGGCTGCTGATCCTATTCTGGGCGCTGTTCGGAAACGGCTGCCTACTGGCTGCGATATGCACCACCTTGGATATGGAGGTGGGAGAGTTATCGACTAATGTTATAATTACGTCAAAAACAGTTACTCAAGCAACTGGATAAACATTTTGAAATAGTCAGACGTTTCAGACAGCATCCTCTGACGAAAGGAACTGTTTTTTGACGTATCTTATTACCTGGATGGCTAACCTTCATCAACGTATCTACTAGAGTTGTTTGCTATCCCGCTATTACAGTTTATGATTTCCAAAGCGGTTGTCGTTAGTTTTTTTTAGTCATCTGCAAGAAGCATATTCATTTTAGAAACTCAGTTTTCTAAATTACAATTTTGTGACATAAGCTAGGCCTAGGGTTTGGCCAACAAGGACGTTTTGGCTGTATCTCTTAACCGTTGTTTACTATTGCAACGTGCCTTTATTCGATACTTAAGCTTCACTGTCTTTTACGCCGCCATGTTCAATTCTGGATAACCTTTCAATCATATCGCAACTGGAACAAAAATTTCTGACCCGTCCATTTCATGTGTGAACAGGAACGTGGGAACTACTTCCTAGGCGGCATGGCTGTGGCTGACATCCTACTGGCCGTGGTGCACGCTCCTGCCTCCGTCGCCTCACTGGTGTCGGGCCGGGTAACCTCAGATTGGTGGTGCAAGCTGCAGGTGCTGCTGTCCCCTGGCGGGTTCAACCTCTCAGTCAGCTTCATGACCGGCCTGTGGTACTGTCGCTACCGCTACATCGTCTACCCGTTTTCCTACGAGAACACCGTGACTACAACCCGCATCGCTCTCGCTATGGTGCTGAGCGGTGTGATAAGTTTCCTTCCTCCGGCTGTCCACGTGCTCCGTCACAGCGTCTCCGAGGCCGCCGCCCCGCTGAACCTCGCTTACTCCGCCGGCCTGATCATCCCGTGCGGCGTGGTCGGACCGGAACGCTCCGTCAACCTGATCATCGACATCTTCCTTTACGGTGTGTATAAGAGTAGTAGAGAAAGGAACTCCGGCAAAAGTGAAGGTATACTCTCCAAGCAGAGGTTGGTGGGAAAGATTGTGACCTTTTTATCATAAGAGCGTTTTTTTGGCCCGCTTTCTCCGTCAACAAAATATGATAAGATCTTTCCCACCAACCTCTGCTTGGAGAATATGAAGATAGACATCAAGTGTCGTGACCGATGGAAAATATATTTTATTCCTAGTCACTCACGTCCTTTTCTCTCAATCCATATTCCCAGTCTGTCTTCACGAACATACCGTGTTCCTGATACATTACAGGACGTCTTCTGACAAAAAAAAGATGAAAGATTCTGCATTCTTTAAGATGCTGGACAGCCTAACGCCGTCTTACACAGACTTGTGCATGCTAAGTCATACACACACGGTCATGCCCAGTGTACATTTCTCATAAATCCAAGGGAGCCCTTTACTTACACACATCTAATATGCGTTATATCACAGGTATCAGCACGTTCTGCATCGTCCGCGTTCTTCTGGAGGCTCGGAAGCACCGTGTTCAGATCGCGAACCAGGTGCCGGCGCTTCCCGAGCAAGCCGACGCCTGGAAGGTCAGCATGAAGGCCGTCTACACTCACCTCATCACCGTGGGCGTCAACGGCCTCACCTGGCTCCCCATCCTCACCATCGGGGGCATGCTCACCTCCGGAGTGCTCACGCTGGAGAACGGCGGTTCCGTCTGGCTGGACGTCTTCTGGATGATCAACCAAACCTCCACGTTCTCCAACTCCCTGGTTTTCGCATTCCGACACGAGATCTACCGACAGGCCCTGAGAAAGCTCGTCCGGAAAATAAGCGAGCTGATCGACGGAGAGTAAGAGTTGATCCCGTCAAGTTTCAGTGCAGTTTTTGAAGGAGTTTTGCCAGGAAACATTTGTGTATATGTAAAGTTTACGATATATGTTTGTGATGTAGAAAATTGTGACTTGGGAGAATCTTTCAACCATTCTCCCGTAAATAATTTTGTCATCAATTCCTTTTTTCAGTTTTGAAGGTGTTTTGGCAGGAAATATTTGTGTTTATTTTAATGTGTTTATCTTCTTAAGTTTCCCACATATGTTTGTGATGTAGAAAATTGCGACTTGGGAGAATCTGTCAACCATTCTCTTGTAAATATTTATGTAATCAATTCCTTTTTTCAGTTTTGAAGGTGTTTTGGCAGGAAATATTTATATATATTTGTGTATATGTAAAGGTCTCGATAACTACATGTAAATTTAGTCAATTGCGACTTGGGAGAATTCTCCTGTAAATAACGATCAAGAATATTTGCACCTTGCTCAGTATAAGTGATGAAAATTGATGGGTTGATAACATGTGCAGAAACATTTGGATATTGTTGGGAAAGTTTGGAGATAACGGTATGTACGTTGTTTCAGCACCAGGGACAGGTCTATTTGGTGACTTGCGTGCTTCATACTACGCACAACAACGAATGGTGCAATGTTGAATTATAGAGTTACTTTAAACTAGATTTAAATGTAGTGTGGTGTTTTGCACCAGAGGGCGTGCTCTTGTGTAAAGGTGGGGTTTGTGTGCGATGTCCTACTAAGACTGATAGTAACCAGGCCTGCTAATAGGTAATTCCTAGCGCCTGAAATAAGTGTAAACCTCCGTGTAAACAATTTTGTCTAACACAAACATGCGCACCAGTGTACATGTGACGTTCAAAGTAAATACAGAACTGTGTGGACTTTAATCAATCTCGTTCTTGACCTTTGACTCTGTAGACTACCCTGCAGAGCTGAAAATAGATGGCGGATGCCTGTTGAAAGCTTCTCACCTATTGTTATACGCTATAATTTGTCGTGTTTAAATCTGTGTATAATTCTGTTCCTGACTTACGCTTGCCAGTTACAACTGAATACAGCTAACTGTGATGAGTCAATACATATTGCTAGATATCTGGGGCTAACTTTGTCCATAGCCGGACATTTGGACACGTGTACAGTTTGGCCAAGCGCCTTTGCTGATAAGACGCTCACAGCCTTATCCGTATACTAATATTGTAAGTATGCCATATGAAGCCGTAATCCTGTCATTATCTCAATATCATAGCGATAACTTGGGCAAAAGCAAGGCCAAACAACTTGCGCAAAAGCAAGGCCAAACAAATATAGCATCGTAGATGCGTGCAGACAAAATCTTACAGAGTTGAAATCCGCTGCTTGGTGGTGTTAGACAAGATGATAGAACTGAGAAGATTAGAATTGGACTTTTCAGGCAGATTATGAGAATTAATGCCGCTTATGATTTACAGCTCATACCGCGATCACCTCTTATCTTTCATATATTAAGGTCATCTTAAAATATCATAAGATAAAATCGAATCGACTTCGCCAAACAAACAAAGAAAGGAACGCTAGCGATCGCGATGACGTCACGATGACGCAGAAGTAGGCAAAAATCAGGTAGAACGCAAAAGATAATCTGCATGTTAATTAATGATCTGATCTGCTAATTCAAATATCAAATAGTATTCTAACATGCTTACGTCATTTTGCCTACCAGTTGTTAAATACCTCAGATGTAAACAAAAAAGTGATCGCTCGTGGACATTAATATACTCAGTTTAATACTATACGGCAACAGCATACACTAAAAGATGTTCGGATATGGCGATTTTTTGACCAACTATGAACCAAAACTGACGTAAACATATTGTTACGTTTCCGTCCTGGTTTCATGTGAATATTTTGACCAAATAACGTCTCATAATGACGTATATATTTGGTCGGAAAACGAGAAATCACACGAGTTTCCCTCAATATCTGACCCAGTCGGCTTTTGGCGGGAAAAATTATGACGTCATCATCAGGGCGGATTTTCATTGGTTGGGTGTGGTTGCAGGCTTACGAGATATCGTCGCAGCATTTACCTCCACCGGCGTCAAATTGTGTCACAAAAACGATACTTCTGACACAATTTGGCGCCGATGAAGGCCTCAACATACACTGTCAATCCTTGTAAGTACATTATCTACTCCAAACATGGTAGGTATCACCGCATTTCTAGACATTTTGTTTGTTATTGATTGATCGACTACCCAGTGACCTTGATATGGTGGTGGGGAGGGGGGCTGAAAACTTTGTTACATTGTGAACAAATAACAAACCGGGTTCTGTTGGTTTACCTACCCAACTCCAGACGTGTCAGAATGTCCTTGGAAGACGTCATTGTGTCAGTGTACGCTGAGACAAGAGGTTTTTCATCGCGGACTAAAACTACAAAACATAGAATTCCTTGAACATTGGTAGGACAGATGCTCAGATTGTCATAGAGCGCATGCGTGCGAGTAGGATACTCTCCAAGCAGAGGTTGGTGGGGAAGATTGTGACCTTCTTATCATATGCCCCTATTTCTTTCCACCGGCGAAAAGAAATCGGGGCACATGATAAGAAGGTTACAATCTTCCACAGGCCAACCTTTCGAATTCGTGGAGAGTGACAACCAGGGAGCATAATAGATTTTAATAATGATAACGTTAGATATACTAGCAAAGTGGTGTGACTGTGGTTTAGTTAGTTCAGTCATGCACCACGAAAATGAGCATATACCGTATGTAAAGTAAAAAGAATCTGTGTGATTGACACACATATTAGCACTGCAATATCATGCCCTTTATTGCTGAATGCTTGAAAACACTAATATGCTACATGTTATACGTTATGATGAACAAACGTAGTCTTGCATATTTTTTATGCTCGTGCTAGATTTGATAGATCTACAAATGTACAAAAACCTAAGCATACGTTGGGCCATAGGCCGACCCAGGCTGTCTATCAAAACTAGAATTTCAACCAATGAGACAGTGCCTCCATGTCCGTGATTTTTTTTACCTTTCTGCTTTTCTCTTTCACTGACATTGGGCGAAGATTACACTACATTAAACCAAAAAAAACACAAAATTTTTGTTCTTTTAGCTCTATAGCCTGCCTACATAATCATTCATAATCATATTAGGCTGCGGATCAAAATCACAACACTAAGCCTGCAAGCAATACACAGTTGAGATGAGGCTGAAAAGGATGACGTAAGCGGTTGCCCTGGTGATAGTGGCTCCACCTGAAACAAATGAATAAAGGAAGATGCATTAGACTTTGCTTTCTCAAAAGCGCCACCTATCGCATACAATACAAAGTGCTGGGACTTTAACTTACACGTATGAGCTATTATGAACTATAAGAATAACATATGGTCATTATGATAAATGTAATGATAAGCAGTTTGATAACTTACTTATCTCCGATGATTTGACGTTCATCCAATATGTCGTCTTCACATCAGCGATAGTGGCACTGAAACAAAAAATGCGGATAATGTCCAGGTATTCTATATGATCGATAAGATGGTAACATTTAGTTTGGCTTTAGGATTATGGAAATTATCATTTTCAAGTGTATGTGAGGGTCAGTGTGATCGTCGGAAGACGACAGCACATCCTTGAGCGCAAGCTATCTACGTCATGTCCGGTCATTTACCTTATATCCGGTCGCTTAGACAACCGCACGTCCCCGTCCCCTGAATTGTACGTTTCAAACGTTATTTACGTCATATCCGGCCGTCTACTTACACGAACTCGATGTTCCCCATAGTAGTAGACGGAGCGGTCCAAGTCAGGGTGATGTTCTCTTTGGCGTTGGTGTTGTCGTGAGTCATGCTACTGTCAGCGGCGGTGCACATCGTGGTCTTGGTGTTGTTCGGCGCGTTGGAGAAGGTACCGACGGGCGTGGTCATCCCAGTTTGGCGGGCCTGGAGCAGGAATCCTTGGAACACCGGCCCGAGGATTTGAACTGCAAAGGACCACTTATTGTAAACACTCAACGCGTACCACCAATGGTGTAAGGTTTAGATTTCCCATTTAAGGTAACCAATCAAGCATGGCGTTCACATTGGAGAGAAAAAAGAATGAGTCATCACGAAGGAGTATAGATTGGGCTTGATCAACAATGACAAGCAAACAATCTTGTAAATAGGACACCTGTACTGGTTGAAATAAATACGTGCCGTGACCACGACACGGTATACGGTTAGGTGGTTTCATAAACACAACACAATGCAAGCGCGAATCATGCACATGCATACGCACACACACACACAAACAAACAAACAAACTCAGCAACACACACACACATGCACAAGTACGTTATAGGCAGTATGCATAATCTAAAACAACGTCTTAGTATACGCTGTCGACTAGAGTGACTCAGCAGTGTACCAGTTCGAACGTTCTTTTGTTCTCTTGACATTGAGAAATGACAAAACGTAAAACGAAACTTTCTGAATACTTTGGCTTGTCGCGACGGTGTTTTTTTCAAACATTGTTGAATCATGCACAACTGTACATTTCCGCGTCATTTACGTTACCTATCCTCTACCAGACTTTCCTAAGGGGTTATGGATAGTACAATTCGGCAAAAATAGGGTGAATGGTTGGACAGGTGAGGCAATCCGCGGGAACGTCATTCCCCCTTGGCCGACAGATGAACCCCTATGGTAGCCAAACTCCCATGGGGAATCATTCTCCCTTTAGCCAGGGTAGTTAGTCTGGTAGAGACTACAGTTGCCTTCGCGCTACGAGACGTATACGTAACGGTGTATCTGAGTTGTGCACTACCGGCAAGAAGTCTCCATGGATGCCTTACCTGAGACAGTCCCTCCCGCCGTGTAGCTGCTAGTCCCCGGGACGATGGAGTAAGGGCTGGTCGAGTTTTGTGCGGCCACGCTCGTACCGTTGTTCAGGTGTCCCGGCTGCATGGTCGTACATGCTGAGGTCGGAGCTCCCGACCCAAAACCCTCACACCCTGCAAAAAGCGCGACGGCGAGGAAGAACACAGCGCCTACGACTCGTGAGACAGCCATTCTGTGACCACCTTGCTGTAACGCAACACACGGCCTTCTAGTGATTGAGACGTACGTGCGTTTCCAAGCGATTCGCGTGAACTGTTAACAACACTTTTGTTTGGGTTGTCAATGAGGGGGTCAGTGTCAGCACAGAGGTCTATTGGTGATTCAGAACCATTCAATTCAAAACGTAACGATCTTTTCGAGTGACGTCACAGTTTGGAAACTTGAGAATCTAGCCTACATTGAGACAGTGCAAATTGAGAAATGTTAGGTATGGCAACCTATATAGTCGCTAGCTAAATGCATTAGCAAAGCAATGATACATACCTTCAAGTTGTTTAGGCACTACTTATTCATTATGTCGGTTTGTCCTCCAGGTGCAGGTAGTACGTAAAACTAACAACTCGCCTTGCAGGACCACAGCTTCCTGCAATGTGGCGCTTTGGAAGCACACTATGATTTCTTAGCTTTATATCTTCGCATAACAGAGAAAGAAACGTGATGTTCTTTATCATGTCCGGATCCCAGGTCTTTTGTTCTCTTGACATTGAGAAATGGCAAAACGTAAAACGAAGCTCGGCGTTAAGCGTTCGTTCTGCTTGTCGCGGGGATTTTCGCTGATGGTCATCCCAACCGTACATTTCAGCGTTATGTACGTTTAACTTACCTATCCTCTTAATATCCGGATCCAGTAATAAGCATTCACAGTCATGCATAGACCTTTTCATGAATCCTGTTAGGATATGAATGTGTTTTAATCTTATCCCACACAAACATGGTACAAAACAATAAACTAACGGGTTTCTAAGTCAAACCAATGTACACACGTGAATAATTACATCAGGTTGGAAACATGTGTACAAGACAAAAGTACTTTATTCACAACCAGGATCTACATGCAATCTGTCAATCAATTAAGCAACATCCGACGTCTCCGTGACCGTCTGTCACCTTCCTTGCCTCATGGCAACACTGACTGGTACTATTCGACACTGCAGCTAGGTGTCGCTGCTATCCATGTGGTCTCGAACGTAACGTTAACAAACAAAATTTTAGCTCTTCTTAAATCAGTAATCAACCAATAATACTGGTATCGTTTTATGAAGAAAAAAAATTTCTAAACCAGTAGCAAAACAAAAACTTCAAATATTCTAAAAGATGACCTACTATGTATTAACGTTATACATGTATGTATGTACTTATACAACACAGAATATAGTTGACACAAGCCGTAAACTACGAATATCTTATGTATTAACCGCATATTCTCACTGCAGTTAATGAAGCACTGAGCACGTTTCTCAAGTGTTGATGGCACAACTGGAAAATTATGCAACAGTAAGACATATCTTGGGCAACGACAGTTCTTACAGATATCTAGATGAAAATCTACCTTATATTCTTTTGGGTGCTCTTGTTGAAAGTACAAGAAGTTATTGTATCATCAGTACAAAAATACAGAGTGGCAATACGATCCATTAAAGCAGCCTGGGATAATAGAATGTAGTTTGGGTGTGTTTGACATTCACCTTCTGATGGGCTGAAAAATATGCGATGTAGGTCTAAGGTGCGTTTGACATAGTTCTAATATATAAGAATATTTATGTTTGTATTGCTGGAGACCATAAATTTGCTTCTAATTCACCCCTCTAAGCACGTTTAATTTATTTCATTTAAGTACCCTGTCCTGTCAAATGCTGATATGGTAAATGTGTTTTCGTCTGTGGAAAATTGCTTAGAACTCCATACTTTCATATGGATTGTTGTATATTGTCAGATTTTTCGCTAAAACCTTGTGTATAAATCGTAAAGGCACAGCAGATACAGAGAGCTTTCTGTAGATCGATAACATCTTTTTCATCGTTTTTTTTTACCTAAGGATATCTTTTTCTGGCGTGTACATGTACATGTATATACATTATTTGATAAAAAGACAAGCACAACCACATGTGCATTATATCATAACCAGCCTGATGTAGTGTCCCATCCCTCTTTCAGTGAGAAAAATATAAACAAATGAAATTGCCGTCCTTGTGTCTACATCAGGTCTTTTAATTACTGATACGTATTATATAACATGTTAACAATTATAGTAGTTTCAGTGATACGCAAATATGGCACATGGTATCTTTGTTGACCAGTAGACTTAATTTACAATGAATTAGACCCTATGGAGGAGATCACATGTCCATTTTCTCTCTTACGTTTTCTTTTTCTAGTCTCAACTTCGCCTTCGGACATGATGCGGCTTGGGCTATCATTTTTAAGGTCCAACATCCCAGTCTCGGGAATTCTCGCGAGATGATTGTTCTCCTTCCCAGCAGCCTTTGTGTTGAACGTAATCTTGACCCCTTGCTGTCCATCTTGTGCGACCCCGAAGGTGACTTTTACTCGCTCAAAAGCCGGTAGTGATTTTTCAATTTTGTTCATCTCTAACTCGGTTGTTCTGAGTAGGAGAAAAATAAAATATGTATTCATACTCTACGTCTATATAACAAATTTAAACAACGAGTGAGTGTATTATTCGGTAGAAAGAATGGTATTAACAAGACATAGGTGGTAGCCTCCATAGCAGGCTCTCTGGATTTTTTTGGCTTATAATACACTTTTTGCTGATGACTGATTTTTGTACTGGTTCGTTTATGTAGCCAGCCCGTAACCACTTCAGGTATTATGGCATACTATGGAGGCTACATAAATGGTATGCCTTTACATTCACTAATTGTTCGAACTAGTATCACCTTTCAGAAACAGAGTGTAATGTTTCATTATTACCTTGGTGTCTGTATTGCTCGTCTGTTGAGGCTGCTTCCCCTCGGCGTTTTCTTACGCTCACACCTTGTCTTGAATGCGAAGTAGATCCATGGGTTCACACAACTGTTCAGGCTGGCCAGCAGCATGATGATGACGAACGCCGGACCTGTAATGTTAGAGATACAAAAATTATTTCTGCCACCATTATTTTGCCTTTGGACAGAGACAAGGACGAGGCGGCACTGCGCTGAAGTTAATAACTTATTTCAAAAGTGCCACATGCAAAAGACAATAAGGTACTTAAGGTACCGTTCATACGGTGGGGCCGTACGAAAACTTGGTCAGCACAGGCACCTTATTTACTGTCCGTGTGTCTAGCTATAGGACAAGGACACAACACAACGGTGGCGTGTCAGGAGATTTGATCCTCAGGGACAAACACCCTAACCGTTACGTCGCCAGAGATAAGTTAAGTTCAAGTCAACCCCCTTTTCATACCTACCCTGGGAACCAGACTATTTATCGGGCCTTTTATTAAACCGATTCCTTCTATCCGGTTCCTTCGGCGGCCCAGCGTTAATTTAGATCGGGCGGGCTGACTGTCTTGGGCCAGCGTAGGGAATCGCTAGCAGCCCGGTCCTAGTCTGGGCTCCCGGGGTATTTCATACCATATGCCCATATCTGTTTCCTCAGACCTTGGGCCACACAGTTGTGTCAAGCATCGATAACAATACAGCTGGGGGTCACAGTCACCTGGTAGCCCTGTGTGTTCAACATTCATACTGTTTAGTCTCTACCAGCTATAGGAGGAATATTTGCCAGTGAATTTTGGCCACCTGGGGGTTTCATTCGCAGGTACAGTATTGACTCTCACCGTGGACTGACTCTGTTGGCTAATTATTCCTTTTTTGCCGCATGCCACCATCCATACGCCCGTAGGAAGGCCCGGTGGAGGCTGTACTAGTATACTGTTTCCCATTAGTGCTAAGCAAATGAAGCAGTATGAACCATTTTGAAAGTCTTTGGAATGACACAGTTGTCATGGGATCGAACCCAGGACCTAACTGTTTACACGTATGTAATGACAAATATTGATATAACTATTTTAGTATGGCGTGAAAAAAAAGGTATATCTAACTCACACCAGGGTTCCTCACTTTTTTACCTTGTCCTTTAAACTCATGACAGAATGCTTGAAAATATTGCTGGGATTAGTACTCTCAAACTTCTACACGAATCTTCGCTCTTATGTTGAACTTGAAGAGGTTTTGTGAAGTATGAGGAAATTGCAAGCAAATTAAGTGTGTGGAAGAAGTCCTATCTTGCTTTGAACAGTCACGATGCAATTTTAGATCACTGTCAAGGGGGATGTTATATAGTCATTATGTTCCACTCGTTGGAGTTCTCCGACGCAATTTTCAGGGTTGCTTTGATGTTTGCAAAAAGTCATTTGTATTAATTTTTCCGGTCTCGAATTGCTTTGAAGACAGCTGTTGTAAAATGGCAGTAGGTTTGTGACTGATGACTTGTCACTATGGCAGCCATTGGAAAGGGAAAGGGAAGCACGTAGATTATGTAGGTAAACGTCTAAGGTACAACCCTCTGAGAGACAAATGCGAGAAGATAATATTGAAAATGAGATGATAAATTTTAGATGGACAAGCGAATCGTGTAGCGGTCAAGATATCGAAAGCGTTTTGCCTGACTAGCATTTAAAAGTAATTAGATAGAATACAAAACATGCAGCTTCTTCCCAGATGTGTGGTGTAACGGTAGCTAGGGTCCTCGTCCCAGAACCCAGCGGTCCCGGGTTCGAATCCCCTGACGCCACCGATGTTGTGCCCTTGGGAAATGCACTTTACACGACTTTCCTCACTCCACCCAGGTGTAGAAATGGGTATACAGTTCTCTGTACGTGGCACTGTTGAAAAACTTGAGTGCAGTGCCACGTCGTCCTTGTCTGTCCACAAATGACGTGAAAACAAGCTTCTTCCCAAATATATATTCACTTACATATCTACCAATCTAAAACAGCTTACTGTATAGTGAGATGTTCAAAATATGCCAGCGGTTTTATGTTGAACAATTTGTACATATTACTTTAATTATTAGCCACAGTGTCCTTGCAAAAAATACCAATTTTTACACCTGGGTGGAATGAGGGAAGTCGTGTAAAGTGCCTTTCCCAGGGACACAACGTCGGTGGCGTCAGGGTATTCGAACCTGGGACTGCTGGGTTTGGGGCCGAACACCCTGCCGTTACGCCACGCGACCCCACAAATGCCATGTATTGGAATAAGAAGTGCTGTCCCATTGCCAAATAAGTAGTTAGGGGGCACTCATAAATCTAGAACGACCTTCTGACCTGGGTTCTAGCTGATTCCTATAATTGCGAACGGCACTATTCAGGATCTAGCAACGTAATGCAAGATGGCGATATTTCGCGTAAAAGCGTCGTTGAAGGGTATCAGTCGACCCCCTAATGTTGTAAGGGAGCTTTCTCAACACAGATAAATCTATAGTTTGATGACCAGACACGTCAAGTTTGAAGTGTATACGGCAGACAGAATGGTCGCCCACGTCAGAATCATAGTAATATTGTCTGTGACAATACGAGGAATTAGACTTCCATTGCGTTTTTTCAAAGCACATGATTTTCTGTCTACATATATTGATATTTTTTTATACTTCTTGACAAAAGTTCATAAAGGTAGACTTGAATACTCTCTATCTCTCTCGACTCCCTTGCTCTCTCTCTCTCTCTCTCTCTCTCTCTCTCTCTCTCTATATATATATATATATATATATACATAGACATTTCTCGTCTCACGTGAGAGAAAAGAAGTCTACCGTTCATAACGGCAGACGCTTTTCTCAACCCTTCTTAGTGAAATTTCTCCACTGATTCGCCTTTAATCCTTTCTTATTCTCGTTGGATAAAATACAGCCTTTCTTGCAGTTATTTCACACCAGTCTGGCGCAATCTTGTGGGGGTAAGCCATTGGCTGCGCTCAATTTGGCTGGGTGCAATTTGTCCCATCCCACAGTAGATATAACACTGAGAAAATACGTCATTGAGGCCCACATATATAGGCAAGAGGCACAGTTAACATTGACATCCGTGCACTGGCACGATATTGCAGACACAAACGCCATAAAATGCTTGACATAGTCTGTATTCCATTGCTATAATCACCAGCAATCACGTTCCAGGACGGAGGTATAACAGTTCATGAATCAGACAACGATGAAAGTACCATTTTTAATTATCATTCTGCAGACATCTAGCCGCATGTCGCTCGTTAACCGCTGCCAAAGACACTATTTTGTCATTGTTTAAAACATTTTCCCAGAAATTAAAAGTGATTGAACGTGGTACTACTGAGACCTGTATGGTGATAACACAATTAGCTTCATTTTCAAGTTGCTGTCTAGACTTATTACTATCACTTAAGTCCCCATAAATCAATGATGTTTTCTCATTGTTACAAATTTCCCTTGGCACTGAATGGGATTGGATGCATCACGTCTGAGACGTAACGCATTAAGAAATGATAAAGGCAAATTACACAGTGGCAATTCTGACATAAGCAGAGGGGGTGTTGAAATCCTTCGAGTTCGACACCACTTTCAAGTGCATCAGTAAAGGAAGATTAATCTATCCCCTAACTTGACTAACACAATAGAAAATGAGATTCGACTCGATTGAACCGCGTCAGTCTTTGTCAAGGAATGAGTACTTAATCTCTTCTGTTGCGTCACTTGATGCAGATGAACGTGTGACTCGGTAATTAGTGGATCATAAGTTCCAGGAAGCCTATGGCGTCCCCCGTCTCTATCAAGGGGTGGTTGGGTAATCATCAGTACCACTTTCTGTTGAATTTATAGTTTAAACCCACTTCAGACTGACCTCTACCTACACAGATGAACTTTCGAGCTACTTTCAAGTTCAGATAGACTCATACCTTTGTGTGTACTTTTCCCTTTATGTTTGGTGATCACGTACATGTACATGTACAGACGTAAAACTTTCAAAACCGCGTCACACAATGATTATATATGTCTTTTGCAGCTGATCGTTTTAGACTTATGGTGCAGGCAAGTACTAGATGAAATGCAAAGCTGCTGTTGGCTAACAGCTATGTTGTCAGCTGAAGATGAACACGCCAATCGAATATTCCCCTTTCGTGTTGAAGTAGCTGGTCCCTATTGGCGATCAGGCTACATCGGCAGTCTTTGAACTTAACGTTGATAGATGAAGTTACTGGACAGAAGACGGCTTGAGCTAGATCCCCTGTGTACGCATCAAATCTTCATACACGCAATGACAGCGACTTCTGAAGGAAATTAATGGCTGCGGTGTCCATTCACATTCCGTGGTCAATAAAGATGTTCCTAGGGTTTCAAAATGAGTTAACTCTTTGGCAATGTTCCTTTCTCTGGCCTACTTTTGATATTAGCCATCGACCTTCTAATATTCACCGCTTGAGTACACCAATGTTTTTTTTTTAAAGATGACTAACCAACTACAAAATGGCAACTAAAAACTGAACATTTCGTCTTCCTCCTTTCGAGAAATCTTATATATTCCTACAGTTATAAAAAAACAAAAAAATCAGAACCAAATGGTAGATTGTGTCGATTAACGACGCAATGCTTTTAAACATGGATATCAAATTACACACAAACCGACATTAAACAAAAGCTATCGAAGTGTCAGAATAGAACAGAAATGTACCTTCTGATGCGTCATTACGGAATCATGTCGCGTCTCTTCGCCAGAAATTCGAAATGTAATTACGCCTAACAGATGTGAGCTTGTCTTCCGTGACATGAACTTCATTAGTGTAAAATTGAGTGAGCATGAAGCCTCTCTGCTAGGTGACGGTCACGCCTACAGGTTGTAAATATGTAGTTCTCATTTTCCTTTCGGCTTAAGGATGCAGTAAAGACTGTGGCAGCCGAGCCTTTACCTTATAATGAACAGCCACTGTGTCTCAAAACAGGTCCGCCTGGTTTTACAGACCATTTCCACTTGTTCATACAACTGCAACTATTGTTCAGGCAAGCTTCAGAGAGATGGAAGTGTTGAGTGTGACACCCCCCCCCCCCCCACCATCTACATAACATCATAGTATTAAAACTAGTGTGTCATATATGTATACATTGGGAAGTATATCAAAGAATGTCTAGACGTTATAAACTCCTCCAATGATTGTAAAATCCCATTGTCATCCCATACTACTACACCATATAGTATAAGATAGACTGATTTTATAGCCTAACAGAATGTTATCTATGTACCAGTGAATGCCATACTTTGTACCTTGTACAATTGTTGTGCAATAAAGTTATCATTATATGTGGGAGCTAAAGGGAGTGCATCATGCCTAGTAATAACATTATGGTGATTCAAACTTTTGCGTTTGAATGCTTTTTGGTAACTATGAATTATATTTTTCGGAATATTTCGAAGTTTACATCTTGTGTTTTGTTCTTTAATTTATTCCTTTTTTGTGTGTTTTCAGCGCAGCATAAACCTTGAAGAAACAATCTAAGAGAGTTTTCAGCTGAATAGCGTGTTTTGGCGTACAGGACTGTACCCAGTGTTACACAATCTCTCGTTGTCGTCTGGGATGATTGGGCCCCCCTTCTTCCAGGTGAAATGGTTGTTAGAAATTGTACATCAATCTAAATCTTACTATAAACGTTGAAATTCCCATCAACTAGTTTACATGATATTGACGTCAACTGTAGCCTCGTGATGTGTGGGCTACTAATACATATTTCAGATTGGCCGGTGTTCATTCTGCCTACGCAATCTTAGTAAGAGCCATTGGAGCTATTGGAATCATTTATTCATACGTTTTAAATTGCCAAAAAGTTTATGCCAATATCGACTGGTAGATAGCATACCGTCATTCTCAGATAGACTTCAGGGGGACGAAATGGTCGTAACGTTGCTTGCTGAGGGAAAAGGTAGAGTCCTCTTATCAAGGATTTTGTCAGGTTTGAAAAATGTTACGAAATGGAAACCCCCAGACGGAAGTGCATTACGCCCACAGATGGCATATCTGTGATCCACAGTCTAGAGAAACCCTGCTATGCGTTTCGGATGTCAATTTACGACAAGCCGTTTTAGCATTAAGTGTGCCATACGGATCCTATCATCGTCCTTCATGGAGCACTTCTGTTGACATTTTCACCAGATTCCCAGAAATCCTCTTCAGGCCAATCCACCCCCACACGTCCCCAGACGTCCTCATTGGTCTAGACTTCAATATTAAAACTTGTAGCTCTCCATAAAAAGTAAGTCAGCAAGGTTTTGATACTCCCGAGCCTTTCTTCACCTGCCCGTGAACGGTTGATTGCTGTGTCAGGTTACATTTTTGTCAATGTCAAGTTAGCGGCAAATACAAAGGTTCAGAGTTAAAAGGCACAGTGTGGCAGGGAATCAAATCGTTTCGGTCTGGTTCGCGGAGTGCGTGTGCACTTCTAACATCATTTTATTCCATGGGCCCAGGAACGACATAGACGTACTGGCGCAGACAACGCTCCGTTATCTGTCGTCTTTGCAATTTTGAGTCAATGGCTGCCCTCCTCAAAGTTAATTTGCGGCGCCATTTTAGCATACTCATAGCCTTGGCATTTACCAAACGATAGAGACTGATATAGATGTCGTACATACAGCTTAAGGTGATGCTTATCAGCTTTATTCTTGTTTTATATCTCATTTCCCCGGGCAGAATTTATTACAGGCACGCATAAATATCACGAGTTTCTTGCATTGCCATTAAATCATCTCTAATGAGTATTACACGTAGCCAGGACGTGGTAAATGGTACGCAACGCTGAGTTAAGTATTCACGGCAAGGGATCTTTACGGTAAGCTTGTGTGACCAAATCTAACTGACAGTATAAGTTCTTTTGAATATATACTTTTACGCGCACAAGAATGTCTGTCCAATATTTGCTAGCTACTTGAAAAAAATAATGCTTTACCTAAACTGAGGATGACTTCTTTGTTTCTTGTGTCTAGTGTCTTGATGACACTATTGACTGGATGTACCTTAACTTTCCAAACATTGATGGTATTTGCTTCTTTCATACTGCATTGAATTACAGATTGTTGCAAAATCCACATGATAAATGTGGAACAAGATCATCAAAGTTATTTGGACCTCAAGGATGAGACATCACCAAATGCAATCAATATCTTCAAATCCCCTATCTCTTAGCCATACATTTTGCGCGACCTTAGCTATACTTCATTGGTGATCAACCCTGTGTAAAATATGTAACTCTAAAAACCCATAGATGCTTTTAAGGATATAGAATGAATGAACTACCTCAATTGTACGTTAATGCACTTACAAGCTAAGTAGAGGCCATGGAAAAGCAGAAGTTGAATTACAGCGGTATATGAATGTGATATAATACTACATCTACAATGACCAATGTACACTTGTATGTTTTATTTCAACTTCTCTATTAATTCTTCAGACAGCTGAAAATGTAAGATGGATCTATGATACATGATGTATCAAATTGGTTAATGCATATTCATGTTTCTGTGCAATTTAAACATTGAAAACTTCGTATCATGTATACAATTGAAGAGGATATTTCTCTCCATGTTGTACAGCGTACAGTCAACAATAAAATGACTCGTCTTCTATTTCAAATATGGAATATATCGAAACAGTTGTTGCAATTGCTCTCTCAATGCGAATCCACTACGTCATGGAGTATAGTAATACTACGTAACACAAGGAATACCCCTACCCTTCAAACTGTCAACCATCATGGTACGTATGTGTGATTATCGGAGATAACAAGCAAATCTCCACTTCAGACGCCATGGATATATGGGACCTTTAACAGAAGTCACCTAAGGGCTCAACTAGATTCAGCTTGCATAAACGTATTTGCCACGGGGACAATATTTGAAATCCACGGAGATTTAGTGGAATTACTGAAAAGTCATCCAGAACGAGCAACGTGTCTCGTCTAGTTTTGGCAACGTTTGCGTTTTCTGGCAGGCTTTTGAAAAATCATAGTATTATTATCTCCATGAAAAATGGAGATATAGTTTTGGGTGTGCCTGTGTGTCAGTCTGTCTGTCTGTGTGTTTGTGTTTCCGGACTACTGTATAGTCAGCATAACTCAAGAACCTCTTGATGGATTACAATGATATTTGGTATGTGGGCGGGTGTTGTGAAACCAAAATTCAAGCTCGATTTTTGGCTTACTGGTATGTGACCTTGGTACTGCAGCAGAACTTCCGTTTTTGTATCTTTTGACCTGGACGTGCTATGGTCTTGATTTTTTGGTGGCAGATAGCTTGTGATGTAATAAAGAAGTGGTGTAGGTCTGGGCCCCCCAGCAACTTGTTGTTGACTGCAGTTTGTGTGATTTCAAAGTTTTAACTGCAATTGTAGCATAAGAAAGGGGATAAATTGTCTAATATCAATAAGCTGATAAAAACGGGAGAACCAAGAAGAAGAAGATAAAAACCCACCTCTGGTCGGTTGTCGTTTTTGTTTTGCTTATACGTTTAAGATATGACATGGTGCAAGCATGTTATGTGTGATTTTTGATTTTCTTTGAGATATGTCACTTCTACGTCATGTACATGTGTCCAATGCTGGGATTGGCGTGATTCCATGTAGCTTTATGTTAATTACTTAACTTATTAGTCGTATCGGTAACATCATTCTGTATTTTTTCAGGTTGTCGATGCTACAACAAAACAACGTTTGCAAAGTAAGACAAGTATCAATTCACTTAACATTTAGCACAGATACCTTATATAATACTCTTTTGACACATACACTACAACGTAACACAGGGATAAATGTTGCACTTCGGATAGGATATAAAAACTATATGAAAAATAACATAGATCACGACTGCCATATCATTCACCTTCATGATAATAAATGACCACCAGATGCCTGGTCTTTAAACGAGTGCATTTTCCCTGAGTGAAATATTTCCAATCATACTTTAATGGTAAACCACTGAAGTGGTAGACATTAGTGCGTATACCGCTTATGAAATGAAATCTAGATGGGTGCAAAGCCTGTGATTTGTCGTTTTACGTACAGTCCTCAAGGACAAAAATCACAGAGACCTCCACAATGTGTGAACGGTAATGGAGGCTATTGACAGGAGGCTCCTGTCAATTAATTCATTTTTCATCATTGAAAAGATGTCCCTGTCAAAAAGACTCTTTTCCGTATTATTGACAGGATGTTCCAGGCAACAACAATTTGTCCAGCACTATTGACAGGATGTCCATGATCCTGTCAACACTAACCCTAACTACTTACATAAACTTTACCCTATAAGGATGGTCTTGTAAGGTGGTGCCAAAAATAAGACTTATTGACATTCTTGAGCAAGACTATTCAAGACTATAGAATTTAAAATTCCTGCGCATTCCGTCGATATAACTTTGTTGCACTATTGCCAAGACCACCCTTTCTATAGACATGGCGATGAAAGATAGCAACATTACACACTTCGGATGCAAATTCAATATCACAGTTGAAGTCCAAGGATGAGACCATCTATCTCTGAATATTCCTAAATTGCACAGCTTATGAAAAATCCATACACTCAACATGTAAAATGTGAAAGTATAAATCCATATCCTTCCTAATATACAGCCGCAGGTAATATTGACACTTTGCCGTGTTATGATGAATATCTTACATATACGCAGATTATTGGGGAAATACCTCATATTTCGTAATGTCCTTATACGCCTGCAGACATATGTAAACCAAGGCTGTATGAACTTTAGTTTAGGTCTCTATGGTCTTCGTCCAATATACATATATATGATCATCTATATCTATATATGCAAATAAATGTGTACATGTAAATATCAACGTTTTTTCCGATCAATTATTAGACTGCAACCTGGAATACGTTCATTATAGCCCCAGCTATATCTTAATATCATTTATCGTAATAAGACCTTCCCAATCAAGCACTTATGATATAGTATTGGATACTTGTATATGCTATGAATTTGATTTGGACTATTACCGCTTTAATTCCCTTTTCCCATGTGCAAGCGCTTTCACTGAATACCGTATTAGTTTATCCTGATGCCAAAGCCCTATAAATATTACAACGTAAGTACCAGTGCCGATACAAGCTCAGACACATACCTTTCTGGAGACTAAAGCAATCAAGGAAAGTACTCACCCTTTCAAACAAATAAGGCGAGGGAAAAACACATTAAAACTGAGTGACGTTTAGGTTAATAGATAGGAATGTTTTTCTCATGAGGTAGTTAGAAACTGACTACCTGTGGGCGATGGATATAATGGGGCTATGTATTTATAGACATAAGGTGGACATGGTGTCTCGCCTTGTTATTTTGCTGTCGAAATTTCGGAATAACTTGTTCACAGTATTGGACATATTGCAACGGTCTTATGTTGTAGAGTTTCTATTTGCATGATTGTATTCTACGTTGGTCTAGCTGGACAGTTTATCTGTATTGGCAGCAACATCACCAATACTAGGGACGCCATTAGCAATTTCTGATCCACTGGTCGCCGACTCATATGTTTCAAATTTTGGTAAACCTTCCTGTTGTGTTGGCAAATTATAATTGATCCTGTTACATTCATTGTTAACATATATTTATCTCGATCTATCATTTGTATGAGATGATACATTTGTTTCTTACAAATTAATAATGTAAATAAGATGATAGACTGCAACTCAAACTTTAAGATAGAGGGAACAAAAAGGAAGCTTCGTTTCTAGGAGGGCCCCTGGAACTGTGTTTAGGTCCAAACACAACTTTTAAACACCTGCAATGTTTCTTCATGGTCAGTTAAAGAATATGGTCCCTACTCTATTTGAGAAATGGAAACGTGCCCCCTGGGGATTTCTTCTTTTACCATACTTGACCCGGGGCAATGCAGTTATATAAGAGCCAGCCACGGTCGGGGGATCCCATTCAGTTCAGTTAAGGCCGTCCACTGGATACTTTAATAGAATCACAATGGCTCATGCATTGGGGAGGCGCTAGAAACACAAACGCCCAAGCTCAATAACTTCTGAAGTGCCCCAACACACATTTTAATGGGTAAAGCAAACATAATGGACACAGAACTGAACTTTCTTGCGACAGGAGTCAACAAGCCATTTACAATCATTCCTAAACATAGACGGGGGACGCCATAGGCTTTAATCTGCAACTTTTTATCCACTTCTCATCTAATCACGTGTTTTATCTGCATAACGTGGTGTCATAGAAGATGTGTATTTGTCAATCATTGTTAAAGAGTGGTGCTATACAGAATGATTGAGTCCTAATGCGCAAGATAACAGTTACTCAAGCAACTAGATAGATTTTGGAAACGACCAAACGTTTCAGGTAGCATCCACTACCTTTCGTCAGGACGATATTTCCGGTTCACCAGGTTTTAAGCAAACACCATGAGTCCCAATACGCTGGAAATTAGTTTCTAATCCTAATGCAGACATCTTCATTTCAATTCAATCCGGATGGCTGATCCCCACGTTAATAAACCCTCGCCATAGATGATGGATTCACACCGTCTTCTTGTGCGTTTTACGTGCTGCTCACTATTTCAATGACCTGACTGATTACACGTGAGAGGTCATTTACTTCGTGTCTTGTGATGATGAATGGGTGACGAGATGAGGCACCGTGGAGACGGTCTCAGATGGGTCGCCTCCGGGAGGTGATATCGACTTCTTCGACCTTGTTTCTCCCCATGGTACGGCCATGATCCATGATGCAGGCTTCGGGGAGCTACGCCAATTTTGCAAGTAATCGTGCGAGTAGAATAGCTTGAGATCCATCATTTCCAGACAGTGCCTTTAATCACACGGCCTACACATGGCGGTGCATTATCGGACGAGACTTTACAGTGGATGAGGTTCTAAAACTTGTTTGTAAATATCAACTTTATTCCCACAGTTTGAATGCTGGTTACCATTGGCATGTCAGGTGGAGTCGGCTTTCCTAAAGTTCATATATCTCATTGGTTTCTACAAGTTTCTATTATCATTAAGTAAATGAACTGAGGATTTGACCGAAGCTCACCTATGATACCACAGGGATGAACAATATTCAATTCGTAAGGTACTTATTTACATCAGGAACCATCAAGGTTCGTGGAATCAGGACGGGCGCCGATACCGACTTCCGATCACCTCTGACCCTTTGTTCATGTCCACACTTCTGTAAGAGTACGTTTTCGGAGCCTGTGTACATGAGTGAACCCCTTCTTGTTGTTAGACCATGACTCTAAGGATTTCATTCGATTACTTCGCTCAATATGTGGACCAGCCCACAACGTATCAAATCGCGTTCAATGATCGTTAAAAAAAACACAAGCTTACTTCTTTCTAGGGAGTTAGCTTAAGTCTACGCAGTGACCCCTTTTACACCAGTTGTCAAAGATGATGGAACATTAAAGGTAAATGCCTCGGGTCATCACTCTTCCCCCATGATGTATAGCCATGCTTGGAGCCTTAATGAAGACCTTGGCATTGGTTACAAGGTTAGACTATGAAGATAACCTTGCTGGAATTTCCCTGAACCTGCCTGCAGACAATATCGATCCATAAGTAGTTTTACTGGGTCCGTAATTCACCGGATATCAAAGGTCTTTGTACCTTACCAAAAACAATTACCAGCCACAGTGTCCGTAGCCTTTTTCCTACCTCCCTCAAGGCAATGATTAATTCCCAGACAATATTGCTATAAAAGGACAAGGAATTCCCTATGGCTGTAGATGCGGAATCAGAAGATGATGATAAATTTGACTAGAGCTCAGCGGCATTACTTTGACCATTCAGTCTAATCGGACTCGCTAATAACGTTAGGTATAACGATCCACTGAATCTTAATCAGAACATCCATGACACTGTGACTGTCGAACTGGTACACTTCAAGGTGGTGGACATCGTGGACAATCCCTTGATTTGGATCTCATCAAACGTTTAAAGCATCGACAGTCAGATCTATGTGTGCTGGCAATATAATTTTACCACCCTTGCAGTCTGCTTAAAAGATATCTAAGTATTCTTCATCATTTACATACGAGGGGGGGACTTCTTGGCAATTGATAAGAAGTCAATGAAAACCTATCACAAGTAGAGATAGATATTTAGTTTCACTTCAAACGGTATCATCACGTAGAATAACTATTTCTACCACCTCTGAAGCGTACTTCCTATCACTTCGACAAGTCTGGCCTTTTAGCTCATCTTCCCAGTCACTGGCTTCCTGCTACTTAACTGATAGAGTATTCAAATAACTACTGACACACACGGACACAAACAAACGCACAAACCGTAAGCATACACCCCATACACGGAGTCAAACATTTCTATTCTTTTCTTTGTACTAAGTCTGTCTAGAAAAATAAGACTTATTTTTCTAAGAGAAAGGTTGTAATGCACTTCTTATATCCCACTTAACAGAATAGACAAAAGCAAGAAATCAAACACTAAGATTTAACCAGACTAGGGCCGCTTTTATACATTCTAAAACTTTTTCACATATTTGTTGATGAAATCTCGTTAGGGCAGGAGGTGGGTTCACTTATCTGGGATTGCATCCCCGACGCCATGCATACTGAATCGGATTGCCGTGTGTGATCCGTATCATGCAGAACTTTATACCGTTAAGGTCATAGTTGGTGGTGCTTTGACCCTATGTCCTTACCTATATGTCCGTCATGCATATCAATTAAGGAACACACAAGACGCATACGTGCTTTTCTGTTCCGACCTGCATGCACCAACTACCTTCATACACAGTCTGATGTCCAGACAGATGTTAATATCTTCGGCAGATTTCCATGGCAAAATATACTTTCGTCGACTTCTTGAATACATGTACATTTGAAAGTGGAATTAGTTTGCACAACTGCATACATTTGCATAAATTGCTCAGGACCTCCATGGATCACTACTATATTGTAACCGACTCGGGAAACAAAAGTACTAAGGACAATGGTTTATTGGTAAAATCTTGCCTGCTGGGCTACCCATGCGCAATGTATTCCCTGATAGTAATGCTAGCTGCTCAACCTTAACTTCACGAGTAATCAATTTCCCTTCACGGATGATTTACCAGTAGGTTTCGTGAAGCGAGAAGAATCCAAATGGCATTGTCTGCCCCTTTAGCTGAATTACCTATCGACTTTGAATTATTTCTGCATTGCCCAATTCATCAACACTAACGAGATACCTTCTTTGTTAAACTGTCGGATTGATCCAGTACTTGAATAGGTCCCAACAGGTCATCAGATAACAGAAAAGCGGCAGTTTTCCGTACCTACAAATCTTAGCCATAGGATAGTGGTCCTTAATCATTCATAGCTGAAAGAGAATTCTTCTAAACAGGCCTGATAGGTATATTTAGTAAAACATATCTGAAATATATCTTCGTATTTTGTAAAGCTCAAGGGATATTGATATTCCTCATGCGTTGCTGTTTTTGCTGGCATCTCATATGAGCATCACAAAATTTATGCTTTTATTTACTTAATACTTACTATTACCTTTCGAGTATTCTTCGCTGATTAAGGCAATACTGATGGCAAAAAATATCATTTATTGCTGATATTCTATAATGCATATTGTGATATATCGCTGCATGCTTCTAGTAAATATGAAATCATATAATCTGTCGGATTTACAATTATTTAATGCTTTGTATTACAAATGTGCGTCGTTTCTGATTTTGGGGTAATTCGACTCTTCAGCATACTTGTCACGTACTTAAACTTGTATCACAGGATGCAGAGCTTCTGACGACTTTTTAAGCCGTATACGTCAATGATATGAACCTCAGCGGACTGTGTCGGTCCACGTCGATATCAAAGTCATTTCATACACGCACGTCGGGCCATTACCCCTATCTTTGTACATTCAGAATAGCGGAGACACATTTGGATCGTTATGCTGCATAACATCATCTTTTTTAATGTCCCGATTCTTTGAAATGTCCTGACTTTAAGAGCACTAAAGAATTCTTGAAGTCTTACTAAGTTGACAGCGTGTTAAGAGAGTTCTGAAGAACAGAGGAGAGTTTTTTTGTTCCCTAGACCTTGAAATATTGCAAAAAAGAACTGAACATATTGCTGTTGCCCAGACCTTGCAATCTTACAAAATAGCCAGCTTGAGAAAGAGTAAAGTCTAAAGAACTGCTGTTGTCTAGAACTTGCAGTCTTGCAAAACAGCCAGCAATAGCGTGACACGATTCTTAAGAACGCCCTAATTTTTCTATTGCTCAGACCTTGGCGGCTTTCAGGATTGTCAACTTGTCAAAGAGTAAATTGTGGCTGTACCAGATCTAAAAGCACAAGTGCATAGCCTAATTAGGAGGAGCTGGGTTGTTGCTTTTATCTAAAGTAGGCCAGGGTTTTCTCAAGCAAGTAAAGTAAAGAACGGTGAAGCCTGAAGCTTTTTTCAAGTACTTGTAGTAGTGCAATGCCCTTCACTATGGCTCGTGTTTTCAGCCAATCACACCGGTCCACCCCTACTCTTCTCAATGTGTAAAGTTCTTTTGCGTGCATAGGTTTGACGACGTATAAGGCTTGCACCGGTTCTACGTCCCCATCCGAAAGGACAAATGCAACCACTCACTCCATGCCCAAGCGGGGTTCAAACCTTCCCCCTACAGATCCTACTTTTAACATGTTGTTGCACTCTAACTTTGCCAAGGTCCGTTCACGACTGAACTTCCACATCAAACACGTTACGCCCTAATTCAGAAAGCCCTCATCGTCGGTAACGGTTAAGTCAATTTTTATTAGGCCATCATGGGGAAAGTCTGGAAAAAACGCCTGTGAAAAGTGACGTGTACAGTGGTCTTCAGTAGCAGACTAACGCCAAATCCATTGTTGGTCTTAGATACCAAAGAAACTGCTGAATTGCTACTATTGTATTACCGGTATACCGAAATCAGGTCGTAAAATGCTCCATTTTCCACAGAGACCACTTATTGCTGACTCCAACATCAAAGTACCCCGGTTAATGGGTATACTATAGATAATCCGTTTCGCGTTACTTGTGGTGTAGCTGTGTCGGTCCATGTCTGTTTCAAAGTCATTTTACACAAGCACGTCGGGCCATTACCTCTGTCTTTGTACATTCAGAATAGCGGAGACACACTTGGATCGTTATGTTGCATAACATCATATTTTTAACTTAATGTCCCGATTCTTTTAAATGTCCTGACTTTAAGAGCACTAAAGAATTTTTGAAGTCTTACTAAGTTGACAGCGTGTTAAGAGAGTTCTGAAGAACAGAGGAGAGTTTTTTTTGTTCCCTAGACCTTGAAATATTGCAAAAAAGAACTGAACATATTGCTGTCGCCCAGACTTTGCAATCTTACAAAATAGCCAGCTTGAGAAAGAGTAAAGTCTAAAGAACTGCTGTTGACCAGACCTTGCAGTCTTGCAAAACAGCCAGCATTAGCGTGACACGATTCTTTAGAACGCCCTAATTCCAGTTGCAAAGAAAGTGAGGAGCTTTTCTATTGCTCAGACCTTGGCGGCTTTCACGATTGACAACTTGTCAAAGAGTAAATTGTGGCTGTACCAGATCTAAAAGCACAAGTGCATAGCCTAATTAGGAGGAGCTGGGTTGTTGCTTTTATCTAAAGTAGGCCAGGGTTTTCTCAAGTAAGTAAAGTAAAGAACGGTGAAGCCTGATGCTTTTTTCAAGTACTTGTAGTAGTGCAATGCGGCTTCTGGGCTCGTGTTTCCAGCCAATCACACCGGGTCACCCATACTCTTCTGACTGTGTTAAGTTCTTTTGCGTGCAGAGGTTTGACGACGTATAAGGCTTGCAATGGTTCTACGTCCCCATCCGAAAGGACAAATGCAACCACTCACTCCATACCCAAGCGGGGTTCGAACCTTCCCCCTCCAGATCCTACTTTTAACATGTTGTTGCACTCTAACTTTCACAAGGTCCTTTCACTACTGAACGTCCACATCAAACACGTTACGCCCTAATTCAGAAAAGCCCCCATCGTCATAAAATGCTAAGTCAATTTTAATTAGGCCATCATGGGGAAAGTCTGGAAAAAACGTCTGTGAAATGTGACGTGTTCAGTGGCCTTCAGCAGAAAACTTACGCCCAATCCATTCTTGGTGATAGATACCAAAGAAACTGCTGAATTGCTTCTATTGTATCATCGGTATTCAGAAATCAAGTCGTAAAATGCCCCATTTTCCACAGAGACCACTTAGTGCTAACTCTAACATCAAAGTACCCCGGTTAATGGGTATACTATAGATAATCCGTTTCGCGTAACTTGTGGTGTAGGTCAGTTCTTTTACAACTACTTGGCGATTGTATTTTACAAGTTTGTAGATACCTATCTTTAACGTCTTCGTTACGTGTTATACCGTGAATCCTACTTGGAGCTTGAAGATAAGCCATGCTTATGTGCATAAAGGTCCAGATCAATTTGTCTGAAAGAAATTTCACATCTTTCTATCATTACTTAGACTATTGTATAGCTCTACAAACTTTTTCACCACTTAAATACCCTTTTAGCCATCCCTCACAAGCGCTTGAGACTGCTCTCTCGTGTGACATTTCCATTTGCTACTATTACAACAAAATTGCGCACAATAGCATGTGGAAAGGTTTTCATCTCAAAGGGGCCAAGGCTGTAACCGGCTATTATGGTCCCCCTAATAAGTATCGGTTATTGCAGTGGACAAAAGAGTTTTCTTGTCCTTGGATTGTTTTTCGTTGCCATGCCAGATATTCATGGCAAATCACGTCCAGCCGTTATTAAGGAAGGTGAACGCCCGCGCTACTGCAATTACAGCCCATCATAAGTAGTATAAAACGCGTGTGAATATCAAATCAAACTCTGGCGATTAATTGTATCTATGAACATTTGGGGACCACCCTCGAGGACAGGCACAGTGTTACTAGTATTGTCACATATCCAATTTATATACCGAAGCATCAGGACAAAGACCTCAACATACCTCATTGTGCTAGTGATTTTCCATCACCGGCATCGTTTGAATTCGTTTCTGATATATACATGTATATGGCTTTGCTCTTACCACTCACATCATCAGACAATTTGTGTCGGTTGATCTGTGAGTGAGCGGAACGCTGCAGGCAAATTAATGTTTTATCTTTAATAATATATTAATGGTATCAAATAACAAGTGTGTTTTAAAAGCTGTCCATCGAGTTTTTGTTGCAGAATTTACGACGCGTCGACGGCTTAAAGGTTATATGTCATTTCAAACATTAAAAACATCTTCTTCAGAAATGTATTTACACATACCTACATATCTGATTTAGTGGTGAGTGCTACTCACCAGTAAGATTTGAAACCCTTTTTTCTTGGCCATGCTATTTAAATACTCAGCCCCAAACTTTGTTCAAACATAGCCTCAATGTATAGCTCATTCTCTCACTCTGCCGTGGCCAAACTTACGAGGGGGATTCAAAAAGTAATGTAACATACAACTTTTACGAGAAACTCATTTATCATCGAATGGGTTGAAACTTGGCACAACGCTAATGGCACATATCTTCTTGTTTAAGCCACGTTGGAGGTCATGAAATGCAAATTCATCTTGAATTCAGACTCTTGGCTGCAAAAGTTTTCAACCAAGTAAACCATATTATGTATATATTTCAATTCATTGTTATAAAATCACTTGCATTTCTTTTGACTCCCCCTCGTACTTTGATAAACAGAAAAAACGAACGAACCTTCGAATGGTGCATTGCGGTCGAACACTGCCCACAGCTGCATGATGAAGAAGGGTGACCAGCACAAGATGTACGCGATGACGATCACCAACGTCATCTGCACCGTCCGGATCTTCGTGGCCCGGAAATCCCCGCCCACGCGGTGCGTTCGGGGCCGGAATTTACCGGATCGGATCGGAACGTCGAAGCGACTGGCTCGGCGGTACTGCAGCTGACCGGGGGACTTTTCCTCACGATACACCCTCCACACTTCGATGGAAATGTGGGTGTAGGCGGTAGCAATGATGAGGCAGGGGATGAAGAAGAGTGAGAGGCTACACCAGATGACGTAGGCTGTTTGGCCCCAGGGGAGGATGAAGAGGCCCCAACAGTCGGGGTACCCATGGGGACCCTCTCGTAGGCCGAAGATCTGGATCTAAGTGGACAGAGATTATGTACATATGCCATTGCCGTCCGAAAAACAACGCGAAACAATTAGATAAACGAGGGGTGTCAGAGCAGATTCATTTTTGTACGAAATGAGTTGAGATTTGCCACAAATTTAAAGGCATAGATCTTCTTGAGGCTGAACTATCTGACTTTGTTATTCAGTCGCTCATAAAAATCTGAGCATGAAATTGAGATATTTCAGTCTCAAAAAGATATGTGCATTTACATTTGTGCGAAATTCTAACTGTTTTCATACAAAAATGAACCTGCTATGATACTAATGGCATTGCTTTCTGACTTCCCTCGTATATGTAATATTCTATTCATCAAGTACCTCAAGTCGATTCCAGTCATTTGAAGTTTATGGAAGATGACTTTCGAAGAGTGCTTTCAGCTAAATAGATTGTAATAGTTTTATTATGTTTCAAACAATCATGAAAACTTTTGCTGCTTTCTTGGTTCTACACATTTGACAAAAAATGCCGGGGTATAATAAGGCGCGCGTCCAAGTGAAAGAAAGTACTTACCTAACATTTTCTCTGATGAACCTTAGCACTAATGTCGGTAAACTTAGAAATAACATACTTCACTGAAATACTACTTTGTTATCGCAAAAGAGAACTGAATATCATTACTTACATCATTCATTCTTGTTATTTAGGGGAAGGATTTGTAAGTTTAAGAGTAGCTTAGATATACATATCCCAGTCGCGCCCTGTGTCGCGCTGCTTTATCCTCAATCATACTTGCCATGTGCCAGGGATGTTCTAACTTAGCTTTCTCATTAGTACCATAGGTTTTTCCAGTTTCTAGCGCCAAGGCGATGATGGTATCTAAAGGAAGGCGACAAATTTGCTGCTTGCAATGGCAGCGTTATTAGGAGAGCATGGTGCCAAATCGATTTTTCTGGTCCCCTAGACTGACGTATGAATTACACTTATCAATCCCCTACAGCAATGGCTGCATCAGTTTCGTGTTAAACTAACAGCTATGTGACATTTGCCTGAGGAGAGCGAGTTTGGGTAAACTGATCTTTTAAGAATTGTAAACTTCCCATGGAGATTTGGGAGCTTGGGAGTAACGTGAACGTTATGTATATTCTGTAGATTGCTACTTATCTGAAAGCACACTCTACGGTGGCGGGACAATATCAATGGGCCGAAACAATATCCATTTGCCACATTAGGCAAATGGATGTTGCTTCGGTCCAAGAATACTGTCCCGCCACCCTAGGATCTGCTTGCAGATTAGTTTGCCAATGCACGACGGTATCCTTGGGGATACTCCCAAAAACCTGTTACAGAATTCTAGAAGAGGAAATTGAACATCCCTTCGATTGTCCAACAGCTCACGAAGCGTCACAACCATACGCGCATGGGGTCATCAACCTTTGGTGGACTTACGAAATTTCCTGTGTAGTTCTAAAAGAAATGTATCCGGTGTATGTGCATTTTCCTCGCATATCCCAAACCGAAATTGAACGTTCACTTCGATTGTCCAACGGCTCAAATATGCGTCACAACCATACGCACATGGGGTTCAAATTATCATATATCAACCTTTGATGGACTTTCAAAATTTCCTTTGTAGTTCTACAAGAAATGTATCCGGTGTACGTGCATTTTTCTTGCATATCCCAAACCGAAATTGAACGTTCACTCGTTTGTCCAACAGCTCAAAGGTGCATCACAACCATGCATTGGTTTAAGATGCTACGAGTCAACTGTGCCTATATGATGAAGATATACAATGCAGATAATTTTGTTTTGGATCAAGGCATGAGGAACGTATATGCAAGTGGAACAGCAAAGCATGGCCCTGTTTTCAAAGTATTCAGCTATCATTTTCTCAGACAGGCGTATCAAAGCAATCTAAGTAAATTAATTGCGGCCGACGCTCCAATCAATGCATGGCATCTATCCTCTTGCATACTTATTTAATTTGATTGAGATCTAGTTGACGTTAAACTAATACGGTGACGTACCTAATTAGTGCGCCCTCACAGTTAATAAAAGTTATCATTAATTGAATCTGAAGGCCAAGGACAAGTTGACAAGGTTAATCGATCATCAGGTTTCGTTTTACTTTCGCTTTCACGATGGAGATGCATGATTCTATCAGCACGTTGATAAGCGGGGTACGTGTTTTTTTAATTAAATCTTCCATTTTGCGAAATTGGCAGGCGATCACTGGGGTCATCCATGCCTGAGCACTGTCCCAGAACGCAATGTGTTTGCGCGAGACTCCGGACCATCAGCCTAGTTAATGAACTGTTTGTATTTGTCAATAATCAGAGGCAAAGTCAATAGTCAACAATAAATCGACACATCTGGGAGTTTTCGTCATGTAGTTACAATAGCCTTCATCGCGGCTTCTGCTTAATGTTTGGTTAACGATGCATCAAAATTCGGTCCGTTGCATGTGATTTCAAACACAACTTTATGAAAACTATGCGCGGAATATCATCCCTATATACGCAAACACGACCTTATGGCTTATATGCGGTAAAGAACATACGCTAAAAACAATTACTTAAGCAACTTGATAAAATTTTGATTTTGAAAGTTTCAACATTCTATCGAGTTGCTGAATTGAGTAACTGTTTTTTGGCGTATCTTATCACCTGGATGGTTTTAAACCTTCATCAAGGTAATTACCATAGGTTCTGAGTACGTGCTGCTTACCTGTGGAAGTCCGAAGACGGCTGAGAATACCCAGCAGAGCAGGAGGACACGTTTTGGCTTGTACACGGTCCTCGTCACGGCAGACATGGGGTGGCAGATGGCCGTGTAGCGGTCCAGAGCCGAGCCGACAAGAACGAACGACGAAGCATATAGACTCGTCAACTGGAGGTACTAGAGAAAACAGACGGGTTTTGTTAATGTGCTTTAAAACGGTTTTATTTTTGTAGGTGAACAATGCTTTTTCACATTGTGCTACCAGAATCATGGTATGATAAGTCAGTGTGTCATATCTTATACAATAACTGCTGGCCCATAGCCACATTTTCAGCTTCATGTCTCAATTGAGTAGTGCATCCAATTGTAAAATGTTAACTTTAAAACTTTGAATGAAATCAACAAACTAAACACAATACAGAACGAGATGCACTTTCCCCTGCGTATGTACGCGTGTGATGATGATGATGACAATAGCAATAATTTGTAGTAAGAGTAACAAAGATTTTGAAATGCTTCATCGAAGATGAGTTTATTTTTGAAACTTTATGGAGGTTCACACCAGATTCCCGGAAATACTATGGTCCTCACCTTGACAACTCTACACAGGAAGTCCCCTGCCAGGAAACGGTCGGTCGCGTCCCAGATGAGTTGGGGCAGAATGTTGAACAGAGCCACGGTCAGATCCGCGATGCTGCGGGATAAAACAATTCAGAAGAATGTCATCACATTGATAAAGAAAGGCAGGAACATGAAATAATGAACGGCATTACAGATGTAAACAATTAACAATACAGGGTTAACGTTGATGAAGGTTAGACATCCAGGTAATGAGATACGCCAAAAATAGTTTCTCAAGCAACAGCGGATGCTGTCTTAAACGTCTGTTTCAAAATTTTATCCAGTTGCTTGAGTAACTATTTTTGGCAAATACAGTGTTTAGATAAGGGAGAAAATTTTGTTCATCCAAAGATACGTGGGCGTTTTGGTAGCTTTTGATTTGACGATTTATTACATAGTTATATGCGGTTAAATGTACCGTACGGCAGTAGCAAAGGAATAGAGTTAAACACACGGGCATCATACACATATAATCACAACCAGGGTGCTATATTCCTTTTGAATATAGATAAGGAGACTCCACACACTCCATGAACTCCAAATCTGACCCATAGTTACTCAGATCATTGCCTGCCATGTAAGAATATTTGTGAATGATGCGTTCACCCTAATAGGAGATAGAAGAATCCAATACTGCCCTGTGAGGCGTAATAATTGTGAATAAAGGGGCTCGAAGAGAACGTGCTGTTGAGATACTATGGGGGTTAGACCTGAGTATACTTTGAAGATGATAGATTTACTCAGACAGGAACAAATCCAGCTATAACTCACACAGCGGTAGTTTAGTGGAGTGGAAGGGTAGAGCTATAACATCATCACCACGGCTTTATACGTGCCTCTGACCATGTTTTTCACGCGTCAGAGGAGGTAGCAAGCTAGTCAGAGCATCACATGTAAATTCTTACCTCTCGTGTAAAAGCTCAATGCCACCATGCAAGTACTGTACCTGCATCCTCACTAGATAGCTTTTAACAACGCTTACAGTTAGATGTGCAAAGGTTAGTTGTGACTTGTCATTTAGTCACTGTTAACACTACGGTACTATATCCAACTGCTGTCGCGCCGCGTGCCTGCGAACCGGTGTGTTACGCTGAGGGGCGGTTATACCCTCTATTTAGATACAGATTAATAAACAGATACGGGAAAGCTTTATAAGCCGTGCGTGCTCCTTTGTAGTACCAACTTCCGCCGGTGCGGCTCGCTTGTGGGTGGTGCTCTGTAGTGCCGACTACCACTGGGCCGCTTGCTTGCCGGCGGTGCTCGTTGCTTTGTTTTGCCGCCTACAATGACTACGGCGGAAGCCACCGACTACCGCTCGCGTGCCGGCCTTTTTTGTGGGCAGGAACAGGCAATTTGGGCGGTAAAGTGGCTTAGTGGCTTTGTACAAACATGTAATACCGTCTTTGCTTCTAACTTCTAACCTTTAGATCCGAGTTACTATAGGATGTAGTTTGACCAAATCCAATACAATTCACCGGAATATAGTATAAAGAGCTATACAGTTATGCATTATTTATACTACTGAGTGAATGGTAAATGATTTGGGTAATTTGGACTTCTATAAAATTTTTGGAATCATATAATTACAATACGTTGATGAAGGTTATACATCCAATGTGATGCGCCAAATGACAGTAACTGAAGCAACTGGATAGAATTTTGAAACAGACGTTTCAGACAGCATCCACTGTCTTTCCGCAGACAGCATCCGCAGTCACTGACAAAAGATAGCGGATGCTGTCTGGAACGTCTGTTTCGAAATTTGATCCAGTTGCTTGAATAACAGTCATTTGGCGTACACGATTACAATGTATTCAAATAACTGACTCCCACCTTGCTATTACAAATGTATGATGCGCCCCATTTATGCATAAAATTATTAATAATGATTCTAAAGCTCAAGAATTCCTGATAAGGGTTCAATTTGCCATGATGCAGCTGTAATATTCCAGACTGGAATATAAGCTGAATTTTTTTCATAACTGTTAATTTGACCAAAAATACTGTTTATATCATCAAATTGCAGAAACAATAGTCTGCACATCTAGAATGCAAGGGCGAAAACACTGCGGTATCCAATACATTTCCTAAACTAGCTGAAGCTTTTATTAATATCATACCCGGTCTGTTGATTGTACCTTCTTGTCAAACTGTTAAAGATTCTATTACACAGGTGCCTCCGTTACCCCGGTTGAAATTACGTTTTCATTAGTGTGTTGATTTTGCGGTAATCCAAGTCCTTAAAATCCTCAACATTCATACTGATGTACATCAGAGAAGATGAAAATGTAATTCCATCTCTTATGAAAACATACCGTTGGCATTGACACTGTAACTAACACGCGCAATGAACGGGTTCATTTACATATTTCAAGACGTAAATGTAATATCTACAAAAATGTTACACTTTATTGATTTTGATCTGCAAAATATTCGCAGATCCTAGTACGCCAGCTCCAACGAGGTTATTTCCATTAGACGTTCTACTTTACGTGCAAGAACACTGTCTCAGGCACGCTAGGTGCTCAGGGTTGTGTGCCAATGCGTACTTTCAGCAGTAAACTACCGCATAGAAACCACCCTTATCTATTCATACTAAAAGGGATCTAAACCGCATCGACTGGGAGCCTGTGTGGTGTCGTTAGATCAAAGCTGAGTCTTTCGTGAATCTAAATTTTCCACCATACGACACGTATCAATAACCATCTAGGAACTGTCTACGACTAATACCCTGTCACCTCTAATGTCCCCGTGTCGTGACTTCTCATATGATCACTACCAGTACCATGTATGTATTATTAAATCACAGTTTTTGTATTCAAACTCTGAATGCGGTAAAACGTTTCAAGACATCTGGCAGTATTAACGTTGGCCTCGTTGAGTACTTTCAAGGTCCTGGAGACCTTGACCAACCTTAATTATCGTGCCTGAAAAGCAGTTCAGTTGCCATGGCCATGGCTCATGTCACGGTCATTATCATGATCATGGCAGTATAACTGCCACATAGATATCACCCTTATCGAATCATAGTAATAAAAAGGATCTAAAACCGCTTCGACTGGGAGCCTGTGTGGTGTCGTTAGAACAAAATTGAGTCTTTATTGAATCTAAATTTTACACCATACGGCACGTATCATTGAGAACCATCTAGGAACTGTCTACGACTAATACCCTGTCACTTCTAATGTCCCCGTGTCGTGACTTCTCATATGATTACTACCGTGTATGTATTGATAAACCACAGTTTATTAATTTAAACTTGGAATGCGGTAAAAAGCTTCAAAACATCTGGCAGTATTAACGTCGGCCTCGTTGATTACTTTCAAGGTCCTGAAGGCCTTGACCAATCAGAGACTATGATCCAGACCTTTCTCGGCCTTGGTCAACGTTGAAATGAAACACTAGATTATGTCGTGCGGGTACGTTTTGATTAAATGTGCGTATCAAAATGCTATCATGCCCCTAGGTACGCAGTAGATGGAATCTATCCGTCAACCTCGTCAGCAAAGCCCGTAAAAATACGGTTTCATTAGTGTTACTGATCCTATAGTATTCAGAGACTCCTAAAACGACGCCTTTACTTAATCAGTGTCTTCTTGCTCCTTCATTTCGCTAGAATAATCGATGCATCAATTCCACAATTCGGTTTATGCAATGAATCAGCAGTTAAGTTGAACCTAGCCCCTTTAGAATATAAAGTCTATTAAAAGAGGTTCTCGCATTCGAGCAATCCAAGTGCACCATGTCTAAACAAATATTTAGTCAGTATAAGATTGTGTTATGAACATCTTATTTTAGGATGGAGAAGGGAATGATTGAGAGGGGAAGGGAGAATTAGAAAGAAGGAATGAATAGGTATAAATCGATGAAACTTGCAAGACAGCAATACAGCATTTGAGACAGAATGACATATCTATGATATTTGTTCTAACGTATGGCAAATAGACTGAATGACTTATATCTATGACGCATTTGTTCTAGCGTGTGGCAAAACGATTCAGGTTATTAATAAGCAACATGCGGTATCTCTCTACAGGATGAATTCTCTAAATCATCTTGTCTGAAAAGAGGCAGTTTTCCTGATCACCCCTACATGGCATTAAATAGCTCATGTCACGGACATCAACCGTTGCATTGATCCAGGGGTGAAAAGTGCATCACAACAATTAGGGACGGTCTATTAATTCATGGAAAAGGCTATATGTTAAACACTGCATTGCCTTTTAATACACGGCTTCGTTACATAAATGTACATCGTAAATGTAAACTGTATACGAAGTGATCTTTCACGGCTGGAGTAATTACTCTGCCTTGTGAATGTTGCAAATATGTATTTCTTACGCCAACAATAGTTATTCAAGCAACTGGATAAACTTTTAAACAGTCAGACGTTTCAGACAGCATCCGCTATCATTCGTCAGTGACTAAGGAAAGGACTGGGAAACCAGGTTTTATACCAAAACTCTATTTTGGGCGCATCCTATTACCTGGATGTCTAATCTTCATCAACGATGTATTTCTTGCTCTTTGCTAAGTATTCACGATTCATCAAAAGCTAGAAAATAGGATAAGGTATAGTCTGTCGTAACCCCTGAAGTATGTTGATGCGCAAACGAACTATTTCTCTGTTATTGACTAAGCAATGAAATGGGAGAAAATTGTTAATTTCGGTTAGGCACATGCATTATAGAAGACTACAGCGGTCGATATAGAGCCCAGATTCCCCTCTGCGCGGTTCATGAACTAATAATAACATTGGTTGGAAGATATATTAGTACTAACAGCTGCCGAGTGGGCTCGATATGCTTGGGTTCGCTGACTGGGTGGTTTTCTATAGTTACTACAACTAATAACGGTGCATCAAAACAACTAGCCAACCAACTTGATAGTTGATTGGCTAGTTGTTTTGGTTTCTATATCAAAGCAACTAGCCAACCAACATGCTTGTTGGTTGGCTAGTTGTTTTGATTGTTTTGATTCCTATATCAAAGCAACTAGCCAACCAACATGCTTGTTGGTTGGTTGGCTAGTTGTTTTGATTGATAGCTTTGATATTAACGTATTGATGTTTCGTCCCATGGCTTTTAGACCGCCCATCAGTATTTTAAATACTGTATATTTTATAGTCTTCAGTCTATCGATTTTCTGCAGTTGTCCCCGCGTCGTTACGTTTTTGGCCAACTCCCTCAATCATTTCTCATCAGCGTTCTTGCAGATTGCCACGGATTAATCTTCTTAAGGGTGTCACTTATTTGAGGCAAACGTTAAGGTGGTGGGGTTGGAGGCAGTGTAAGGCAGGGTATTGTCCCAAGGGGACCGTGATATATTACTGCAAATGAAATGTTAAGCCTTGGATTATATTACGCCCAGAGATCACGTTATACGGGGATTGTCGTTCGCATTCATGCTTGTCATGACTGCAATATGGGGTTGAACGAGTGAGTGAAGAGCTTAGAACCTGACCTTACTATACCCTCTTATATAAGAAAGCTATGGCAGTATTTATCAACGACTGGGGCACAGAGGGAGGCACGATATAATGCGAGACACACGGATTGATTTTAGATATTTCATGGGATGAAAAATGTAGCATCCCATTCCAGCATTATCCCGTAGAGCAGCCTTCATCTAAATGGACTGCCTCTGTCATTGAACCAAGAAGGGTGCCAAAACTAAAATGAACCTGCAACGCTATCAAGACTTATCTCTTTCAAAACAGGGCTGCAATAGGGATTATTGAAATCCCTATGCTTTGAACCTTTTGGGAAATACTTTAGATGGAAATCTTAGAAAGTTTTCCCTCGCAGTGCTACAAATTCTAGAGTAGCGTTGTGTAACAATCCGTATCGAAGGGGGAAGGATGGAGAAGGGTCTTGTCAGTAGATCGAGCAAACGTCAAGACAGTATATGAGAATAAAGGAGTCGATTGCGTAGAACAAGCCTAATGTCATTCCTGGTCGTAAACATATTCTCTGCTACGCACTATGTTAAGTATTAGAAATGTAAGGCTTTACACGTAAAACAAAAAAGGAAGGTGGTAGTGCATGTTACTTATTAAGTAAATCGTCTCGCTAAGGTAGATATGATATGATAAAGAATAAGAAACTTTAAAACATGCTCACTTACCTCTTGTTACATCCTCCGTCAACTCTCATTAAGATAATATTGCATAACAAAAGGAAACATTTTTAATCAGAAAGAATTGATTGATCAAACATTACCAGAGGTTGGCAAGGAAGAGATGCATCCTCCTGTGATGAGTGCGACTCCGGTAGATGTCGGCGAGAACGTAACTGTTCCCCGTCAGGGCCAGGAAGAACAGCACGCCGAGAACACCGATCTCGACCGCCGCTAGCGTCTCGTCCCGCTCGCCGCTTCTGGTGAGCAACGGCAACGTCTCGTTGGTCGCGTTGCCGGAGTAGTTAAAGGGGATGGGCTCCCAGTGGGAGTTGATGTCCAGGTCGTCGCCTGCCATGTTCGCGACTCTAACTTCTCTACCCCCCTGCTGTGCCGTGGGAATATGTTCTGAAGTCGCGATGCTGTGGACCTTGTTGTTAAGGATGAGGGCTCGCACTAGGCCTACACCAGCCAAGAAGCTGTTTAACTGGCCAGAGGTGCTTAGTGCGTGTGTACGGAGGACCAATCACAACGCCAGGTACCATCCATTCATGGTACATGACGTGACAAGCTTAGAGGGAACCTCGTTAGGAAGAAGTCTTTGAAGGAAAGCGCTGGTTGGTGAACGTCATATCTTACGTCAACAGTCGGCAATTAACATAGGTAGAGGTGGTGAACAATTATTTTTCCTTATGCCAATGTCATTTTCATTCATGTACGCACGTTTTGTTTTTATTCACGAAAACGTGCGCGCATGATTATCTATATGCCCCCACCATATTCAAATTTTGGAATAACTAAAACTGCATCTGGACCACCCCTGACGAATTCATATAATGGACTAACCCTGAGTGACGCACAGCGTCAGTGATAGTCTTTCCTCTAGGAAAACCGTTAAGCCATTAAAGCGCGAAGTATTATTCCCGTTTTTGACTTTATCATCCCAATGCCCTCGATATTGGATAAAATGATTAAATCATTAAACTGTGGTTACGTGTAAGCCACTAGAGAATCTTAGCGTTAAGATGATTTAGTAGCCCTCAAATGCCACATTCCTGTCTACGTTACTGGTCGCATTTGAGGAAAATAACAATGAACCTGAGACTTTGATACCCTCTTTGGCTGGAAATCTATCAAACAACAGCAGCTATGCATATCTATAAAACCAGGGAAGAAGATTTGGTTTCAATATTGAGGAATGAGATTTATGCATAAGTTGCGTTACATTATTAATTTATAAATACAGCATTCAAGCTTTCACTGGTACTAATAATTGCTGCATATTGCTAAAATCAACTGATCATATACATGATCTTGATACTCCATTGACTATTTTCTCGATACGTACGTATGATAACCACTGATATCTAGATGTAGGTATGCTTATTAATATATTTGTGTAATCTCTGTAGATACAGACGCACTCGCTAAACATTATTATTCGAAACAACCGGACCTGGCTGTCTCTCGTGTCACTACAAGGAGGAGATGTAATTACCTGAATTTCCGCAGTGTGCCCAATCGTATCATTAAGTGTCATTAGCGACAGCGCGAAAACACCGTCTAACAATCAGGCAGATATGAATATATACAGCATGCGGTAGCAGACAGGGCTGCCCTTGGCACGGGGGTCGACATGCCTCATTATGCACATCCGGGTTTCTCAGAATTGCGGCTCCTCTTCACGATAAAACTCAACTTTAGTTTGGGCTGGAGTTACTGAGTTAGAATCTCCAGATGTTGTAACCTTGGGAAATGTACTTTACATGAATTCCCTCACTCGACTCAGGTGTAGATGAGTACCTAGCTTCGGACGTCCCTCGGATAGGATGTTAAGTTTAAATGGAGGTCCGTGTTTGAGGAGAGCCACGAGCACGTTCAAGAAGCCACCATTGTTACCTAAGATGGTAGGGGTCCATCGCAATGTGAGTGGATGGAATAAATCTTTCAAGACATGCAGCTTGTACTCCTCAGTACAAACTCCGTGTGTTTCGCCATGAGGCTGTTTAGTAGTAATAATAGTCCACTGTTTTCTGCTGCTGCAGTAGTTGAAACATCCTGCAGCCGCATTCAGTCTTCCTTCAGTCCCTTCCACTTTGTCCGATTCACTGCGAGCTTCCTTAGCTCTCGTAAATTTCTGTTTACCAGGTATACAATACAAGCAATGTTATTTTTTGATAAATCTCCGTCCTTAGCTGTTGTTTTTCTCACATTGCCATGTAGACCTTTATTCGTTCGTCGTTGGACATATCTTGGTCTAAGTCTCCACAAGACCTATTTGTTTGACGGCAAATTGAAGTGTGATCAGTTAAAAGTCTTTCAGTGATCTTTCAATTATTTTCAAAATCTTTTACTGATCTTTAAGGATCACAAAGATGTTCAAATGATCTTTCAATGATCTAAAAGCTTTTCCAGTGATCTTGCAATGGTTTTCAAGGTCTTCCAAATATTTCTATGGTATTTTAAAGGCTTTTCAATGGTCACCTAGCTCTTCTAATGATCTTTTGATGATCTTCATGGTCTTTCAAAGATCTTTCAAGGTTTGCTAATGATGTCTCAAATCTCTCTCCATTATCTGTCGATACCAATGAACATCCCTAAACAGACGGGGGGCGATACAGACTACTGACGTCACCCTTCCGCTCAAGTCACGTGACATAGGCCTAGTCGAAAGTTTGCTGCTAAATGCTTTATATTGTGTACGGAAATAAAGTGTAGAAGTTAACTTCAATGACCATTTGTTTTTGTTTTTATTGGCGGTTACCAGATTCCCAACAGCCTCTATACATGTCCTGCGGGAATTAGTCTTTCCTTGGAGATGTAAAAGACAGTGACTTTTGTACGTGCTGCTATGGTTATACCATGAAATCCTGCAAACGTGACTCTTATACGTGCAAACGTGACTTCTTTATTTGAGTTGTATGTAGATTTCTATGCATGTTTCAATAGCATTTCAAATGCAATGACTTTCTTTGCGCACGGTTTGTCGATGAATTATGCAGTTTTAATATTCGTTAAAATTTCAGCCAACCAAGCTACAGTAGCCACTCGGTGCAGTACTTACCCGTTTACCTTTAAAGCCATCAATTCTTGCTGTTGCCAACTCTAGACGTAAAACACAAAATCTCTTAGTCCACATCCTTGCAGGCTATCAATAAGATATAAGCCAATTAGTCCCAGTCTTGCATTTAAGTGGAGTTAACCTTTAGCTTTGTGGCTGAACCAGGATTGATCCCTTAAAAACGCCTCTAACGCACAGAGGAACAACGTTATGACTTTGGTGTCTATGACGACAAAAAATGCAGAATAAAGTTTGAACGAAAACGTTTGATTGATTGATTGATTGATTGATGGATTGATTGATTGATTGATTTTAGCAGCTTTTAACACGAGCAAATATGCAAATAGGCAAAACTTGAAATATAGTACTAGTAAAATGGCCCTATAACTCCCACCCTATATGGACCATTTATTATTACCTGCATTTTTCAGAGCCTGTCCCAGTACACAAAACAATATAACTATATCATGATATGATATCATCATGCTTAATTGAACTGGAGTGGCATTATATCACCACCTGTGGGAGAGATATGCAAACGTTGAAACTCAATTGTTCTGAAAACGAATGTACGTTTTTGTGATGTCATATGAATAGTGCTCCATATAATTATGAATAACCTAACGCTGTGTGTATCTTGCGCATGCGTGCGCAGTTACTTTGATATCACAATGATTGTGGTTTTTAACGTTCTAGTTTTGAGTTAGATTTATTATTTGATGTACTGTTTCATTTTGGTGGTGGATTCATTGAACTTAGCCCCCGTTGCAGACTCCTCCCGGCTGTTTTCTTTTTCAATTTACAGTTTTATTATTACGTTTTCTTTTTCGTATTGCTGGCCGACATTAAGAAAAAAATGTAATAATAAAACTGTATCTTGAAAAAGGAAACAGCCGGAAGGAGTCTGAAACGGAGGCTAAGTTCAATGAACCTACCACCAAAATGAAACACTACATCGTACATTGAACTGTCGATACTTAAAGTACCTGCGAGAGACTAAGTGAAATTTAGGACGTGTTCAAAATAGCAAAGGCTTTTGAAACAACGTGCAAAGTCGAAAGCTCCTTTTAAGCTGGTAAGGCTTTGGGAATAAGATGATTTCCTGTTTTTCAGCTATTGGCGTAGAGACCGTACAGTACGTAGGATTTACTTACTAGCGGAGAGAGTGAAATAACTTTATCATAATCCCACCTTTTATATGGACTTACACAAGAGTTCATTGACTGTGTGCCGGTCTTTACTTCGCTGCAATAATGTTGGTCTGTTTTACATTCACAGTAAGCTTAAGAATTCATGTTAATTGTTAAAGTTAACTTTAATGCTGATATCATTTGTCCATACCAACTTAGCTCATTAAAAGGTTCATACAGTTGTTTTTGGAATGAGGATTTCAGGGCTACAATAACCAACGGACACATTTTTTTGGCATTACATTCAGTGCCTTCTCCCACGAAGTGGTCATTGGTTCCCACCGGTATACCGTGATCATTGAAAATTTGTATTTTTTTAAACATTTCATCTTCAGTCGCAGGTATACCTGAAAAAAGGACCTGTCCAGACAAAACAAGTAATAGTATGTTTATTGTTGACGTGTCCCTACTCGATCCTTTCACCTCATAGGCCATATTGTCTCCTCATAAAATATGATAACTGTTACGATTCAGGGTACCGGTCCGTGTACAACCAAATCCAGACATGACCATCCTATCACTGGAAGAACACAGAATCGATATGCAATTCCCCGAAGATACCCCAGTTCACGAAGTAGGGGATCTTTTATTCAGAGTACCACCTGGTGGTGGCGCGGTGTCGATGGCCTTGGAGCGAGATCGAAAACATACGCTAATGCATATGGCGCTCCACTTTATCCAAAAATCCGGTCCCAAAATGCAGGAATTACCAGTCGCCTTTAAGTGTTTGTAATTGTTTATAGCAACAAATGAGTACAAAGATTAATTTCCAGCCTGAAAGTATCCGCCACCTGTGTGCACATTATCGGCAGAGACCCTACCATATGTCGCCCACAGAGAGAAGTTTTGGATTCGACCGTAAGTAAAGCGTGGTGATATCAACAAACTATCTAACGTTGGGTAACATAAATTCGGGATTTTTCCGATAATGGTTGACCGAAATCAATCTAGCAGAACAATAAACCATCCTTTTTTCTATTATTCTGTCAGTATCATGTACTATCTTTGCACTAATCATATATATGGTAGATTTTGTCTCTAGTCGTGCTGACACCATAATATTTCAACTTGAAACAACCGTCCGCCGCACGCACAATGACGGTGCTGTCGGACAGGGGTGCACATTAATTCGGGAGAGAAGATTCGTCTTGAATATCTTACCGCTAATCACATTTTATACAGCAGCTATTCGTTCCATCCTTGGCTTGAGGAGAGTGCTATGGATATAGACGTGTCCAAGTAAAAAAAATACACGAAAAAACGGCCGCACCGCACACATCAGGCCTTTGCTAACATCCCGTTTGTTGAGTAAGTAGAACGTCACTCAAAGTCGATCCCCACCGTCACGGCAACGCGTTCATTATTCATGGCAAGTTAGCTGGATGCCGTAGCAATGGTTATACTACTATGTCCATGTGTTCCTTGTTGTGTTAGGAGCAAACTTTGAGGAAAATATCGTCTTCAGTCCACTATCACACGCAACATCTAGACAAAAAAGTGTTCCTCACAAACCTTTTGTCCTCTGCTTGACGACAGGATTCTGGGTAATAATATGGCGGCGGGAAAATACACGTGCCGTAGGTTGTAGCAACAAAGAGGAGTTTTGATGATTGATCACACTTAGAATCCAGTTGCAGGTTAGCAAAAGAGATTGTAATAAGTTGTCTTGTAAATAATTGTGTTTAGCAGGCAGGAGATGTGACATTTGTCTTATAAACCAGCGAACAACCGTGCAGTGTGAGTCTCCCACGAAGCCCCCAGACTCTGTCAATAAGGGACAGAGAGTTTTTGACGTCGCCAACTTCTAATGCATGGTTATCGAAGCTTTTCAGACAGTGTTCTGAATGCGTTAGTCTGTCAAGTTTGCATTTCTAGCGGTATTACTGATGTTGCATCTAGCACATATCCCTAAATACCCCGTTTCCGAAAAATCCCGAATTTAAGTACCCCACGAATTTATGTTACCCAACGTTATATCTGTACTACACACACAAACGCGCGCACACACACAGATAAACACACATACACATAAAACACATATACACACACACACACACGCACACACACACACACACACACACACACACATACATGCACAAGAAACCTCTACACTCACACACATGTACCTACACGCATGCACACACACACACATACACACACGAACAAACAAGCAAACAAATGGGAATCCCAGAAACACTCACACTGAGCAGCAAAAAATTAAATAATGGGGTTGAGAGAGCGCCAGCCTCCGCTGCGCCCTGTTATTGATTCACCACGACGGCTCATCTGTTCCCCTCGCAGTTGACATGCCGTAATGTACTGTACATTTATTTTCCTGTTTCGGCACGGCGTTGGCTCTTGGCTTATCATGGAGGTTGAACGTGGTGAATGCTTGTGATAATGTGTTGAAGACAAAAAACAAACAGTGCCAAAGAATTACAAACCTGTACTTTGTCTAGATATATATATGAAGGGGGAAATCCAAACACTCCGCGTGGTTAGTGCCAGGTAAGTCTGGTTTTGTTTGCTTCTTGCAACCGTTACCAGACTTTTACAAGCTTCTTGCAACCGTTACCAAACCCGGCATTTACCACAAATGGCAAATCCCGATGTTCGTGCATTTCTGGAATCCCACAGTAGGTTTTAGTGATTGATATCATAAATTAGTGCGTCAAATGTTGTAAAAAACGTTACATTTCAGTTCATGATTGGAGCACCTTAGAAAAATAACACAACGATCGCCATTGGTATGTAACAGCATTTGTCTATGCAGAGTCTCTTGTACATTTATGATCATTATGAAAAGTTATCTTACTACTTAATTCAGTGTGACTGTCTGGGTGATTTTCCATGACAAAAGATTTAGTTTCTCCTTGCTACATCGTGTACAATTAAACGCTTCCGCTACGTCATAGAACGATATAACTGCTCGCCGTGTTCTTTCTTTATGGGCCATAAAAACGATCCTAAAGGTGCCATAACTTTATTCTATTACAACAACATTGCCGGATATTTTGGACGCCAATTCATATCCTTACAATTACAAATGACCATTTACAGAGTTTCACATTGCTTTTATCTAATGAAATGAACTGAAATGAAATAAAATAAAATAAAACAACATTTCGCTTTCCTAATCTAGCATTTCAACACTAATCAGACAGCCTTATTATTGGCATAAAGATGGAGTTTGGGACGGTGTTTCTTATTTTACGAATGCAAACAACATTTCGCTCTCCTTTATTCGCATTTGTACACTCAATACCCTTCGTAATTGGCATATACGAGACTAAAAACGGGAAGGCATCATACATATAACTGATATATAAATTCTAAAGAATATTGACCCGTCTAATTAAGTAAGATTAATTCAGGTCTTCCTCGCGACTTTGGCGCCTAGGATTCCGAGCACCCATTTCTCCGGAGAGCCACTCTAATACCTTACCTCCGGTTCTCCGATTAAGAATGCCCTTGCTACAAGCCAACACTAATTATAGCGGATGGTTGATGACGAAAACACGTGGCATCTTCTGTCGTGTGATGCCACGTGCTTAATTTGAACTTCATTGATCAAAGTAGCTTTTTACTTCACAAAACATGAACAATATACAAATAGAGTTCCATGGATCCCTCGCCTCCGCCAACAATCATTAGACCATTTATTCATAACTTAGCCAAGCGATGTCTATTTTTGCATTTGTCAGAACCAGTCTTAGAATTGAGAGTGGAAAATATAACATGATATCATTATGCTTGAACTAGACTGTCATTACCACACATAGGATGGATTTATACACGTTGAAATTCAACTAGTTCTGACACTGCACCAGAACTGGGATTTACTAATAGCGAAAAATGTCCATAACTTGTATTTGTTGCCTATATCAACACTAATGTCAGGTTAATCTGGTACTGTCAGCCTTATCAGGCATTTGATAAACCCAGTTTTCGTGCCGTGTGACGAACCTGGAGTAATTGATACAGGCCACATAGATGACATGCTTCTGGAAAATTCCAGGGATCACATGCAAACACCACATCTCAAATACTGAAGTACTAAAAGAAGTAAATAGCGTCAAACGAAACATCGGTCCGAACGAAGACGACCTGACCAGTAAAGAAACGAAAACTTGAGAGTCACGGTCATAGGGACTAGCCAAAACTGTCACGCAAGGAATCGTCCAGGGGGGAGGAAAGAGAGGTATACAACTGAAAAGATGGGATGGTAATATCGGAGAATAGATAGGCGCGGCACTAAGTGAAACACTAAGAAGACAATTGGTTGCCAGACCTTCTGTGTTACTCCAACGGTCAAATAGTTAGACTGGGGGATAGAGGAAGAAGAAGAAGACGAGTGTGCGTTTGTATGTTATGTGAATGAGTGTTCAACCTGAACTGACAGTGGGCATATCTTACAGTTACTGTAAGATCGCCATTATCACTTCTACCATTCTAGTAGCGAGTTGCTGCTTATGTCGAGACCTTCCAGTCACGAGTCGAGATGGCAGCCCAAGTCTTTCGGTCCTTCATCGCCTGGAGTAAACTATCCATTTCAAGTCCAGTGTCTTTCTTGAGTGCGTCTATAAAGGTTGCTGCAGGTCTTCCTTTAGTAGCGAGTTACATGTGTTGTCTAATGCACTGTTCACTTTGGTGGTGACGTCATTGAACTGTCGATACTTAGGATACCTGCGAGAGACGAAATCACATTAAGCACGTGTACAAAAGTGGCCTTGCTCACAAGGACTTCAGAACAACGTGCATTGGGTCCTAAAGGCAATATTTCAACTAACCACACCCACATCTGAACTACTGTAAATGCAGAAATGTTCGCGGTGGTTTTATGCTCGCGGTTTGTCTGTCCAATACTGTAGCAGTATGTGACTATGGCGCTGACGCAAACTTAAAACCACCGCAAACACTCCATGTTCGCCTTAACGCGAAATAAAAACCACGCGAATTTAAATGCATTTACAGTATGTAGACTAGATAAGGAAGGAAGCTACCGTTTTCCTCATGAATTTCGCCACAGGTCATAAGTACCAATCTGTACGGAGTGCCGTTCCAAGGCTTATCTCCGGTCCTTCTTTGCTTCAAAGTTACGCTAATTATAGCGCGTGAATGTTGAGCTGCTATGCTATGCTAATGAAGCACGTGGCATGTTCTGTTGTTTCATGCCACGTGTTTCATTACGATTTGATTGATCAAAGCAGAGTTCTTAATTCAAGGCAATCTGGTAACTTACCAAGGAAGCCACCATCAACAGTACTATCTGTATGAAGTCCCACTCCAAAGCTTTACCTCCGGTCCTCCCATTAAGAACTTCTTTGCTTTGTACAAGAACCGGGGAAAACCATATTCTGTCATTTGATGCATGCCGCGTACATCCTGTCTACCCTCTTGTTGCCTGAAGTACTGTGGATAAGATGGGGACCTCCTTGTGATTGCTTCAAAGTTACGCAAATTACTGTAAGGACTGAGTATAACTAGAATCCGGTGGGAAGATACCTACTGTCGTTTGATGCCGCAGGGTTGGTTAAAACTTGTACATCCCTAGCCCCTCTTTCCTGTTGCTGACTGAGGTGTAGTCGTTGTACTTTAGAGAAGATCTAGATAGGGACTTCCTTGAATTTCTCGCAAATTCAAGCACATTAATGAAGGGACTGCAGTTGAATAGAGCCCAGTTGGAAGTCGTTAGATACCGCGTGTTTTATCAAAACGTGTATTTCCTTTCATCCCTATTGTCCACAAATAAAGTTCAGTCGTTCACTGTGCAACACGAGAGATATAGGAATGTCCGTGTTTCAAAAGTCGTGGACATTGCTGTGTGACAAGCAGATGACTGGAACCAAGTGGGAGGATCTCTACTGTCATTTTGAGCCTCGTGGCTCATTAGAACTTGTCTTTCCCTTTTGTCGAAGTCTGAAGTTCAGACGTTAATTGTACCAAAGAGAAAGTAACGAATGTTGTTGTTCGTCATGCACTGGATATGATCACCACTTTCTCCGACAGCTTCTTGCATCATAACTGTTTGTACATCTTCTTACAAGATCTTTACTGTCATACTTTGATACATTAGATACATTAGATATAAAACTTACCCTTCCCTCTTGTCGAAGTCTGAAGTTCAGACGTTAATGAGGACAGAACACTCAGAAACAGTACCGACCTATCACAGTTTAAGTGCCGTACACAGCGCATGTTTAACAGTACACTACCTTATTGTGTCCGTCTGTTAAATGCCAGCAAATGATAATGTTTAAACAGACTTTTAGTTTGTTATTGGTGTCTAGTTATATGGTGAATGATAATGATGAATTTTAAATTTGTAGTGTTTTGGAAAGACCTGATTAAATATGTAGGACATGTATGTATGAAAACGGCAATTCAGCATTTGTGCTGCAATTTTCTTTTTCTATTTAATAAACCATTTCTCTTCTCTCCTCTTAATTGTACCAAAGAGAAAGTAACAAGTATTATTGTGCGTTATGCAGGGAGATGATCATCACTTTCTCCGACAGCTGTGAAGATTCTCCAAGTGGGAAGATCTCTGCTGTCATTCTGTGCCTCGTGGCTTGTTAGAACCTGTATTTCCCTCTTGTCGAGTTCTGAAGTTCAGTCATTAGTTGTACCAAAGCGAAAGTAACGGCTGTTGGTGTGCGCTAGTGGAGATGATCATCACTTTCTTCGACAGATTCTTGCATCATAAGTGTTTTTCTACACCTACTCACGGCGTCTCCTTTGAATCAAGGACATTATATAATGTCCTTGTTTGAATTTAGCGATCTGAAAGAAACACCGTCTAACACGGGCACCATTACCAACGATTACTTAAGATGCTGTAGAGAAGATAGGGACATCCTTGGCTTTGTGTCAAAGTCACGGACATGTACTGTATGAACCTCAGATGAACAGAAACCAGTTGGAAGACATCTACTGTCGATAGATGTTGTGCATCATTAAAACCTATATTTCCATTTCTTCCCCAACTTAAGTTCAGTCATTAATTTTGCTACAGGAAAGGCAACAACTTCCTTGTTTCAAGGTCATGCAACTTACCCTTCCCTCTTGTCGAAGTCTGAAGTTCAGACGTTAATGAGAACGGAACACTCAGAAACAGTACCGATCTATCACAGTTTAAGTGCCGTACACAGCGCATGTTTAACAGTACACTACCTTATTGTGTCCGTCTGTTAAATGCCAGCAAATGATAATGTTTAAACAGACTTTTAGTTTTTTATTGGTGTCGAGTTATATGGTGAATGATAATGATGAATTTAAAATGTGTAGTGTTCTGTAAAGATCTGATTAAATATGTAGGACATGTATGTATGAAAACGGCAATTCAGCATTTGTGCTGCAATTTTCTTTTTCTATTTAATAAACCATTTCTCTTCTCTCCTCTTAATTGTACCAAAGAGAAAGTAACAAATATTATTGTGCGTTATGCAGGGAGATGATCATCACTTTCTCCGACAGCTGTGAAGATTCCCCAAGTGGGAAAATCTCTACTGTCATTCTGTGCCTCGTGGCTTGTTAGAACCTGTATTTCCCTCTTGTGGAGGTCTGAAGTTCAGTCATTAGTTGTACCAAAGCGAAAGTAACGGCTGTTAGTGTGCGCTAGTGGAGATGATCATCACTTTCTTCGACAGATTCTTGCATCATAAGTGTTTTTCTACACCTACTCACGGCGTCTCCTTTGAATCAAGGACATTATATAATGTCCTTGTTTGAATTTAGCGATCTGAAAGAAACACCGTCTAACACGGGCACCATTACCAACGATTACTTAAGATGCTGTAGAGAAGATAGGGACATCCTTGGCTTTGTGTCAAAGTCACGGACATGTACTGTATGAACCTCAGATGAACAGAAACCAGTTAGAAGACATCTACTGTCGATAGATGTTGTGCATCATTAAAACCTATATTTCCATTTCTTCCCCAACTTAAGTTCAGTCATTAATTTTGCTACAGGAAAGGCAACAACTTCCTTGTTTCAAGGTCATGCATATTACTGTATACACATGGCGACCGGAAATGACTGGAACCAAGTGGGAGGATCTCTACTGTCATTTTGAGCCTGTGGCTCATTAGAACTTGTCTTTTCCTCTTGTCGAAGTCTGAAGTTCAGACGTTAATTGTACAAAAAAAGTCTTTCCCTCTTGTCGAAGTCCGAAGTTTAGTCATTAATTGTGCCAAAGCGAAAGTAACGGCTGTTGGTGTGCGTCAGTGGTTAGAGATGATCATCACTTTCTCCGACAAATTCTTGCATCATAAGTGTTTTTTCTACATTTACTTACGGTGTCTCCTTTGAATTTGGGGATCTGAAAGAAACACTGTCTAACACGGGCACCATTACCAACGATTACCTAAGATGCTGTAGAGAAGATAGGGACATCCTTGACTTTGTGTCAAAGTCAGAGACATTTACTGTATGAAACCCAGATGAACAGAAACCAGTTGGATGACATCTTTTGTCGATAGATGTTGTGTATCATTAAAACTATACTTCAATTCCTTCCCAAACTAAAGTTCAGTCATTAATTGTGCTACATGTACAGGAAAGGCAACGACTTCTTTGTTTCAAGGTCATGCATATTACTGTATACACATGGCGACCGGAAATGACTGGAACCAAGTGGGAGGATCTCTACTGTCATTTTGAGCCTCGTGGCTCATTAGAACTTGTCTTTCCCTCTTGTCGAAGTCTGAAGTTCAGTCATTAATTGTACCAAAGCGAAAGTAACGGATGTTGGTGTACGTCAGTGGAGATGATCACCACTTTCTCCGACAGCGTCTTGCATCACAAGTGTTTTTCTACATCTACCCACGGTGTCTTCTGTGGGGAATCTGACAGAAATGTCGTCTGATACGGGCGTCATTACCAATCGCAGTCTCACCAAAGGAATAATGTCCATTAAGTTTTGGAAAATGTTCGTAACTGTAGATTTGTCATATAGTGCTTAGACATGGATATGGCGTACATGTAAGCACTGCCTTTTATGATGATAACTTTATTGCAAGTTCATGCTCGAAGGCTAATTGCAGACAAACAAGTACATGGAGATACGTGGGAATCTATATAGTTATCTAGTCTACAATGAAAGTTCTATGTTAACAAAACAAAGTTTTTTATCTAAGAAATAAGATGAAGGGCGGCTAATCTTCCTGTGGGTGTGAAAGGGTTATAAAGAAGGTATCTAATGCAACTCTGTCAGAGTGTTCCATTACTAACCTTCCGGGCACAGGTCGTCCACTCTAGCCCATTTTCACTTTGTTGTCGCCCTGCTTTTCAAATTGACGCTGTTTTAGCGTGCTAACATTGACGCCAAGTGCACATTAAAGATGTGCATCTGTAAGAGGGTCTAAAATGCATTCTAGCTGAAATGTCAAGACCTTGACAAGTGGGGCTAGTACGTAGGAGTGCATGTCAGATGTAAGGGTTATCCGAGGTTAACAAAAAGCTTTCGATCGTCCATTTGGACAAGGCGGTGTTATAGGTCAGGGCAGATCCTCAATATCAACCGTTTCCCCGTCACTTTATCCGTCTGAAACAGTGTACATAACACATTATATCAGAGTAACTGAAGAACTTTTTGCATCATTAACAAGCTCCTCTTGTCTTTCATTGGAGATAACTGTGAACACAGAGGTACAGAAAGTTCATCGGTGTTGGAATATGACATCATGAATAAAGACTAAACTTAATACAACCAACACGAGGAACAATTGGGATTTACCCAAATTTTCGACCAACGACCCGTCTACTGCTACATCCGGGACGTGACGTTAGAGACACATGCATGACTACAGCAATTGAGACGGGGGGCGATACAGGTTATCTGGCACGTATGAGCCGTTGCTGCAGTCACGTGGCTCTAACGTCACGTCCCGGAAGTGACAGTAAACGAGTCCATTCAGTGAACAAAGCTGACGGAGTGAGACGAAAAGTTTGGTATAAGTCCCAATTCTTCCTATGGCCTAGAGTTGGTTGTGTAAGGTTTAGTCTCGAGCTCTATTCACAGTGGTACAGAATTTGATCTAAATTTAAAGCAGTCGGGAAGTTTGCTTATAAAAACATCTACATGTCTATGACATAAAAACTGCCAATACATACGCACAGTGTTCCATGGCCTAGAGGGCTGATATGAATAAAATGGAGAAAAAAACTGTGACATAATCTATCTTGATTAACATTTTAATCGCCGTCTACGTTATTGCTATCTAAAGTTAGATGTTTTCAGTTAAAAACATCATGTCAACATCACAAACATTTTTTTTTAAATTTCATATCTATCTATACTAGTTCTGCATTATGATGCATTTGTGAAATATTGTCAATTTCCATCCATGTACAGAGGTTAAGAAATTAAACGTATGTAGTCCTGAATGTAACAAAAGCTTTCTTAATTGTACTCCCGCATTTTATCCAGGAATAAGACATGTAGTACTGATATAACTTAGCACCTGGATACTTCCCCTCAGCCAATGAAAATTCCCCATTTTCCGAGGTTATATCTACGTCGTGTAGGACTATGAAAAAAGTGAGACTATTTTATGCAAATGAGGTAAAAGGTGTGTGACCCATAAATATGGTACTATTTATCCCATAACTGTGGGTCACTATACACAGGTGACCTCTTCTGATTGCTCGGGGATTTCTATATATATAATTACGTATTCTTGCCCCGCCCATAGGTCATCTATTAAATCATCAACGTGTATCAGTACATCAAACCTGTTTCATAGGCTTCATGGGGCAAAGTAGAATAAAGATTATGCTACTACATAGTAAGACTGTCTCATATTCGCGGGTCTGATTACTTAATGGACAAACATTAAGGAACTACATTGCTCTGAGGTGTATTTTATATTTATAAAAGCTTAAATTGCATTGCCTTTTTAAAATCATAATCCATCGGTATGTCCGTGGTGCTGTACGTCTAACGGTTCATCCATGTTGCTGATGAGATGATAGTAAAAGTTGATGACCTTCTCGTAAGCCTTGATAGAAATTCGCTCGTTCACACCGTGGATTCTTTTCAGGTCCGCAACCGACATGGCGCAGGGGCTGAACCGGTAGATGGCGCTGCTGAGGTTCCAGTAGTGGCGTGTGTCCGTGTTGGCAACCATAAATGTGGGGGTCACCAGAGCATCCGGGAAGATCTGCGTGTGAATAGAATCAAAGTCGACAGGTAACATTTTTTATTTCTACTTCGCTTTTTGACAGACAAGGACAACGTGTTTTCTTATTTCAACAGTGCCACGTACATACAACAAATATACCCATGTTTACACCTGGGTGGAGTGAGGAAAGTTGTGTTAAGTGCCTTTCCCAAGGGCACAACATCGTGGCGTCAGGGGGATCCGAACCCGGGACTGCTTGGTTCTGGGCCGAACACCCTGCCGTTACGCCACACGACGCCGCGCAGGTAACATTTCCAGACAAATACACAATGTGTACCTTCATATGGTCTTACATAGCAAACTACACTAGCTGCTATGTTTATTCTTACTCAAACACATTCATATATATGGTGACCATCTGCTCCAGTTCTGTCCTGCATGCAATGCCACTTGCTACACAACAGAGTGTCTACTACTTTACCATGGTAACCATGGTGACGCATACTTAGAAGAGGACATTGACCTCGATTTGTTTGGAACAGATTCGAAGAGGAAAAATACGAAAAGCAAAAACAGTACTTGTATGTTTTCCTTCTGTGAAGTTAAACATGATCAGATATCTAACCCCATTAGACCCAGCACACACATTGCATAATTACAATTTCTCTAGATTTCAGTGACATTCTACACAACGCACCTGCTGAATTGTCTTCTGCAATACGGCATACGTCGGGGAGTCCTTTCCGTGAGGTGAGATCGGAGAAGGTGGAAAAACAGATGAACTATCCTTCACATCCAGCACAACCCTGGCATCATTAATAACCATTCTATCGAATTCCAGGACCTCCTCAGCGGTCTGCATGGGGTGTATCCGATGGTCCACAATGACTTCCGCTTCCGGTGAGATGACGTTGTCCTTGTTTCCGGCTGTGAAACGGGTCAGGGCGGTTGTTGTCCGAGCGTATGCGTTACCTTGCGGCGTTTGTGACAACAGCAAACCAACCAATGGGGAGAAGAGCCACAGGTTAGACGACAACATCCGATAAGGTAAGGTCATCTCCGTGGCAACGTACTCCAACATCCGTGCCTCCGGACCCGTGCCGAACATGTTAGGGTGTGGGTTGTCCTCAAGTTTCTTTGCGGCTCTGGCCAAGATCCCTGTTATATGGAGATATATTTTAAAACACATTTGAATGGGGAGCTATCTGGGACGTTATCCGTCGTATCCTCAGGCCCCATCAACCCTATGTAGCTGTTGGTGGGGACTGAGATCGTAACCTACTTATCATATGGCCCGTTTTTGTCCGCTCTCCCCACCCAGCGTGCCATATGATAAAAAGGTCACGCGATCTTCCCCACCAATCTCTGCTTGGGGAATACCATCAACCCACATTGAACGGGCACGGCGGCAGGTATCGACTTCTGGGCACCTTTGACCTGCCCTGACGTCATACATTCCTACGTTAGAGGGCACCGAGATAATATGTTCCCGATGAAGGTCGATGGATACAATTCGGTTAGTCCACACTTAAGCTTTTATTCTAAAGTCAGAATTTAATTTTTTTAATTAAGAATCCCTAAAGAAATACATGATTTCCTAAAAGAACACAGGAAAATACCGTTGATCTATTATTTCTGAACGTTAGCTTATATACTATTTCAAGTATTGCAACATATACGAAGCCGAATTTAACTCTTAAACAGTAGCGTTTTGGTCTTACCAATAGCAGACTCCTTGGTGGGCATAGAGCCATGGCCTCCTTCAGCTTGTACCTTGAGTTTCACGACCAGCGAACCTTTCTCGGAAACACTGACCAATGCCACTGGTTTGGATACACCTTTTGGGTGTGAAATATCAACACATCATTATCATCAATTACAAAATACGAAATATTCGTATTAAGGTCCATCTGTGACATCGACATAGTAAAACACAGTATAAAGCATTCATCAACAAGCTTTCCGTTAGTCATCTGACCCTTCTCAAGTTGAAATGACCCGATGCTTATGTCACGTGATCTGAACAGAAATGTGACGTCCGACCGAAAGCTTGTTAGTAAATGCTTTATATTGTGTATGAAACGTTTACTATAAAATGTGAAATGCTTTCAATTACTAGTATGCGACAAGATGTACTTAGTCTAATAAGACAGCAAAGGCTTTGATAAACAGATAAATTGTTACCAGGAAAAAAGTCGTCTACCACCATGGTGCCCTCGTCAAGGATAAACACTATTTCCTCTCCTCGTTGCTGTAAAACTTTGCTGATGACCTTTGCACCAAAATGGCCATGTGTCTCTTCGTCGTGTCCGAACGCGAGGTACAAAGTACGTTTAGGCTGATGTCCACTCGACAGAAGGAACTCCAGAGCCTCTAGACTCCCCATCAGGGTGTGTTTGGTGTCTATAGTCCCTCTCCCGTAGATGTACCCGTCTTTGACTTGTCCCGAAAATGGCGGCGCCTCCCAGTTCGCTTCCTCAGTGATGGGCACCACGTCAAGGTGAGACGCTAACATGTAGGGCTGGAGCGAGGCGTCCGACCCCTCCACTCGGTACAACAAGCTGTAGTTCCCGACCACATCCCTCCGGACCATCGGTGAGCTGTGGACCGTCGGGAAACTCTTCTGGATAAACTGGACGAACTTTGCCAACTCCTGTGGTGTTCCTACCCCGCGTTCATAGGAAACAGTTTGGAACTGGATGGCTGAGGTAAAACGGGCCAGTCTTTCCTCGTCGGCGGGGATGAAGTCAGGGTCGGTGACCTTACACTCCGGTGGGGAGGTTTGGTACGAAGGGAAGGTCAAAGTTCTGATCACAACAATCATCAGAACTAAAGCCAAAATTAAAGCCAGTATCTTCAGGGTGACAAATAAGAATCGCCGGATTCCTCTCGCCATTGTTTCACCTGTCTTGCCTGTCTGTTTGTCTTGGGTTCTTGTTTGTTCTTCTGTCTGCCTTATTCAAACAACCGAGGGACAGATATGCTTAGCGCGATTACGCTAAGTTGTCTCTGTGCTGTACCTTTTTGCAATCAATAGTCACAACTCCAAAATATTATCAGTGTTATACCCAATTTTTATTTCAAAACCATCGAATGACCATTGAAAGATATCATTTGCTTTGACTTTGGCATGAATCTTGGTGATTTTTTTCTTACCAGTCTTAAGTTTTATTCTTCTTATTTTCTCACGCCCACACACATCGGGGCAAAGGTCAAATAAAAGCCTGATCACTTTTCACCACATTTGATTTTGTTTAATTTCATGCCCACCAATAGCATACGTTTTTGTTCTCTACATTTAATTTAATTGTATTAATGAAACAAACAAAAACAAGCAAAACGGACTTCTTGAGACTGTCGTGGCTGTGTTGTGCAAAATTCGGGTGTCTTGCGTGACGGAAAATGTTGCCGTAGATAGATCCTTGTTGGTTCTCCCAAAGGCCCGTAGATAAGGGCAACGCCGCGCAGTATAATATAACCAGCTTCTGCCGAGCCGCGTGCCCGCGAAGCTGGTGTTATGTCGAAGGGCTATACAGATACAAAATATAACCCTGCTACAAAAATTTACCACAAATGTAATCATACCCCGAATGCCTGCTTTAGAATGTCACAATTGCTTGTTTGTTTTTAGCACTTACTGCTGTCCAACTATACTGTAAAAGAGGACATGTTGAATGGTGACTGTTCAGCATCCTTGAGAACTGCTGTAGATAACGTGTACCTATTTGTTTTCGCCAACCTAACAAAGGTGAAAGACCCTAACCTTCAAATAACATGTACAAACGCCATATAACATTAATATTTTCACATCGTCATATTGACCAGTGGATGGTGAGTTACCCCTTCTGTTTATAAAGTAAGATAAATGCCAGTCACTAATGATATACATGTATTTTTATCATCATAATCAAACTGTGGACAACAAAAACAATGGAACGATGTTTGTTCTTACACCGCAACCTAATATTGTTGTAATGATAATGCAAAACACGCCAGCTCCTTCTGAATCTCACTCCTACAAACTATTGTTATGACGAAATCAAACCGTTTTTTTTTTAATTTTAACGGACATGTCCGATGATGTGATCACTAGTTCATTCAAATAACGGACAACTTCACGGCTGACCAATGATATCACAGCCTCGTAATCAGTATCAATTACCAGCTTCTGATCGGTCAACGTCATCTGGATTTGATGATATGAAAAAGACATTTTCTAACACTAGCACTGTCACACACAAACATTAGAACAGGGAATTAAAAGCTGAATGTCATCAATCGTTCTACATTCAAGAATATGGCGACTTTATACAGTTAGAGCTTTTCTATAGTTCGTCTTCATGTCCATGCCTTTTTAATTCCAACGGTTTATCCATATTCACGATGAGGTGATAGTAAAAGTTCATGACCCTCTCGTAATTTTGAACAGAGATCCTCTCGTTCACTCCGTGGAATCTCGGCAGATCGGATGGCGTCATGACATATGGGTTGAACCGGTAGATAGCGCTGCTGAGGTTCAAGTAGTGGCGTGTGTCCGTGTTGGCAACCATAAATGTGGGGGTCACCAGGGCATCCGGGTAGATCTGAGTACAACATGTCGCTAGTATTATATATCTTATGATTGATATCAATCAACGAGAAAAAGTACAAGACACAGAGGTGATGCACTCTAGAAAACAGCTAAATGTTAACATCACCTCTGGAAAATTAGAATTAAAACTGACAAGGTCAAATAAAGGTACAACAACAAAAGTAGCAAAGCATTAGGGTTGGACAGTCTATGATGGAACAGAAACTTTAAAACAGGGTCATATTTAGAATTGTAAACTGCTATAGAAGGGTTTGTGTGTTGGAAAGTTCAGACTGCGATGGAGCACGTCCAAACGGGCTTGTTCCGGTAAATTGTGCAAATCGAGGATAGAGACAACGTTAGTCTATACTAGTAATATCAGTTTCTTTTGTACCATTGGGAAATGTAGTAGAAGTACAGAAACGCGTAGCGGTAAACAAACAGTAATGAACCAGTAAAGAAACAGAAACAGGTTGATACAGGCTTGTTCAGGTAAATTAGAGGATTGAGAAGTACAGAGACAACGTCGGTCTATGCTAGTAATATCAGTTTCCTTTGTACCCATGACCATGGGAAATGTAGTAGGAGCATTGAAACGGTACTATAGCAGTAAAGAAACAGTAATGAAGCCGTAAAGAAACAGTAAATGGAAGTAAAGAAACAGTAATATAAGGCATAAACATGCATGTACCTACCTGCTGAATAGTCTCTTGTAACATCATGTAAGTTGGAGAATCCTTTCCGTAAGGTGAAGTCGGGGAAGGTGGTTGGTTATTCATAACATTGAACTTGACCCTGGGGTCATTGATGACCTTTCGGTCAAACTCCATCACTTCTTCCGCACATGACATTGGATGTATCCGGTGGTCTATCACGGCCACGGCCTCCGGTGAGATGACGTTGTCCTTGACCCCCGCGTTAAAACGTGTCAGAGCGGTCGTCGTCCGAGCGAACGCGTTGGTTTGAGGCTTCCGTGAGTATACCCAAGCAACCAATGGGGAGAAGAGCCACAGGTTAGACGCCAATATCCGGTAAGGCAAGGTCATCTCCGTGGCAACGTACTCCAACATCCGGGCCTCCGGACCCGTGCCGAACATGTTAGGGTGTGGGTTGTCCTCAAGCGTACTGATGGCCTTGGATAGAATTCCTAAAGTACAGAATAAATGTTGCATTAACGTTAAAGCAGTCTGTACCGGGCCGGGATTTCTGAGTTGAATATGTAGGACAACAGATAAAGCTGAATGTTTTTGTTTTTAAAACAAGGTTCTTTGTTCACAACCAGGATCTATATACAATCGACAGCCGGCGTTTCGATGGCCGTCTGTCACCTTCCTTAGAGCAATACTGACTGACACTATACTGTCACACACTGCAGCTAGGTGTCGCTGCTAACAATGCGGTCCCAAACTTAAAGTATTGTCATTTATGCGGTCCCAAATGTAACATATTGTCAGTAATGCTCTAAGAAAGATGACAGACGATCACTGAAACGTCGGATGTTGATTGTATATGAATCCTGGTTGAGAATAAAGAACCTTGTTACCCGTGATTTTCTAACCTGATGAAATTATTCATGGAGGGTAAAGATGATTTAAAGGTAGTAAAGACGAATTAAGCAGACAATAACGTAAACGTGAACCTACCGATAGCTGACTCAGATCTAGGCATTGAGGCGTGCCCGCCTTCTTCATTCACCTCTAAACGCAGCTGCAGGAAACCCTTCTCGGCGACACTGACGAGGGCGAGCAGTTTACTTACACCTAAAGTATAGGGGAGAGCGATGGAAAATGTTGTTGTATTGGGGTTCCGCAAAACGTATGCTACAATCATGACATTGTAGCTGGCTACTGAGTGCATGGTATGCCTTCCACCACTGTTATGTCTTTCCCTAAATACTGAATGTTGTACACGCTACCATCGTTATGTCTGTCCCTGGTGCTGAATACATGGTGTGCACACTAACACTGCCGGCTACTGAATGTTGTGTACACTAGCACCGTTGCGCCTGTCCTTGGCACTGAATGGTGTTTCTATAGCTACTATATACTAGTATTGGCCGTCATTGCAGCCCTCTTTGAGATCTGACTTCTTGTCCTTGGCACTGAATGGTGTTTCTATAGCTACTATATACTAGTATTGGCCGTCATTGCAGCCCTCTTTGAGATCTGACTTCTGGAATAAAAGTTAAGATTATCAAGCCGCAACAACGAAGATATGTACAACCATGATAGTTACTGCGCAATCGATTTCAACCGACCATAATCTAAATATTCCTAAAATATTGCACATTGATACTTACCTGGTGCAAGACCATCCCCTACAGGAGATCCTTCGTCAAGAATAAATGCTATCTTCTCTCCCCGTTGAGTCAACACGTCCCCGATGACCTTTGCTCCAAAATGGCCGCCTGTTTCTTCGTCGTGTCCGAAGGCAAGGTACAGAGTACGTTTAGGCTGATGTCCTCTCGATAGTAGAAACTCCAGAGCCTCTAGACTCCCCATCAAGCTATGCTTGGCGTCTATCGTCCCTCTCCCATAGATGTACCTGTAAGGGGTGGTCATTGATGTTACGGTCGTACCTAAACCCAATAAAAGAAGGAGCCGTGCTACATGGAACTTGGAAGATATCTGTATTCTCTCTCTTTCTCCTAGAGACACCGAGATAGACTACAGTACTTGGGTTATTCATGTTCCCCTTTATATATTTCCTAACCACCAACATATTTATTTCTCAGACAAAATAGACAAAGTTTCCTTTAAGTTATCGTCAGCCACATCCCTTGCAATTTAAAGGAAAACACCTAGACTGTGTCCACATTTGGTGATGGCCAGGTTTAAAGAAACCCTGTTCAAAAATGTCATTAGGTCTCTCCTGGACTCATCTAAGGACACCTTGGAGTGTACCAGGAACTTAGCTATATCCCATATGCTAATGCAGTGTTGGTACACCCTGTTACATACCCGTCTTTCAGTTGTCCCGAAAATGGCGGCGCCTCCCAGTTCGCTTCCTCTGTGATGGGCACCACGTCCAGGTGAGACGCCAACATGTAGGGCTGGAGCGAGGCGTCCGACCCCTCCACTCGGTACAACAAGCTGTAGTTCCCGACCACATCCCTCCGGACCATCGGTGAGCTGTGGACTGTCGGGAAACTCTTCTGGATAAACTGGACGAACTTCGCCAACTCCTGTGGTGTTCCTACCCCGCGTTCATAGGACACCGTTTGGAACTGGATGGCTGAGGTAAAACGGGCCAGTCTTTCCTCGTCGGCGGGGATGAAGTCAGGGTCGGTGACCTTACACTCCGGTTTGGTAGGACGGAAAGGTCACGGTTCTGATGACGACAACTGCTGTGAGCACGGCCAAGGTCAAGGCAAACCCTCGTACAACTAAGGCTAAAACACGCGGGAGATTTGCCCACATTTTATGGGGTTGTTATGTAAGATATAATCTGTATACTCGCAGCATGTATCCGTCAGAACTTTGCTGTGTAGACGGAGGCTGATTTTCTGACGTTGTAATGAAAATCCCGGATATCTCTGGAGAAAGAAAAAACAACATAATATCGTGAAAGACGAATATCGTTAAAAGCAATACTAGATGCGTTGCGTAATAGGTATAGAGTTCCGTGGAGTAGAGTGGAGTAGAGTGGAGTAGAGTAGAGTAGAGTAGAGTAGAGTAGAGTAGAGTAGAGTAGAGTAGAGTAGAGTAGAGTAGAGCAGAGCAGAGCAGAGCAGAGCAGAGCAGACAGAGTAGAGTAGAGTAGAGTAGAGTAGAGTAGAGTAGAGTAGAGTAGAGTAGAGTAGAGTAGAGTAGAGGAGAGGAGAGGAGAGGAGAGGAGAGGAGAGGAGAGGAGAGGAGAGGAGAGTACATTTATGTAGTTCATTTGTCATTGTTGGATCAAGTCCCGATATGTTTTCAATGTGCATTCTATGTTATTCATTCATCTTCCTTGCTCGTTTGATTCTGTCTGTCACAAAACTCATATTCCATGTCAATGCTTACATTCCTATGACCCCCCCCCCCCCTTCTGATAGAATTTCCGATCGAATTGCCCCTCACCCATTTTCATTGCGGTTTGACGACTTACCTTCCATGATATATGACGTGCTATGGATCATTCGGTAGCGGCAGCACACGCTATACAAGATCTACACATTTGCTCTTCGTTAAGAAATGGGGTTGCCGTCAAGAAGGACATAAAAACATATTTTCATGGTCATCGTCCGCGTACTTCCGGGTGCGATGATAGCAGGTGACCCCGAGTGAATGGACGCTCTGTAGCGCCACCTTGCGATATAGATAAAGAATGCAAGGTTGACATTTGGACTTACCTTCCGTGCAGGTGTAGTTAAGAGAATAAGATAGAATGCCGAGGTTGAATCTAGAACGTAGTTGCAGTCCCAACGTTACAAAGTACATGCATGTTGGCACCTTCAGCACCTGGATGGACCTGTTTTTGCGTCAGGTTAGACTGCGACAAGTTTACAGAGAGGTATGATTATCATTTTCTAGCCGTACAAACAAGGCATTTCTTTCGCAAATCAGGCTAAACGATACCTTCATTGACTTAACACCCCGTATAAACAATTTATTTTGTTCATGAATTTCAATTTGAGCTATTATTTTGCGTACATACTGTCTTTTATGGACTTTGATGGATTCTACTCTGTACAATCTTCCCTTCATTTTATGGTCAATCCTCCCTTATTTTGAACTCTCGTTTGTCTCGCGAGAGTTGCTAAGGCACGAATGGCGCCCTAGCAACAAGAATCAAAATAGACCGGAGCGGGAGTCTGGAGCAACCTGTCCGCAGTTTTAGCTCTGCTTTCGTCGTATATTTTGGAATTTTGGTAAGTATTAAAGTGAAACGTCATGTTCTTACCTTCAGTCTTACTACAAGTGTGAAATAGTTGATATTTGGTGTTGTTTAACCTTGCTACAAGCTCTCGGGCCTAGCCTCTCCGTCGACAGAAGACCAGAAAGAAATGTGATGGCCGGGAAAGTTTTTTTATTGTGGGCGGTATAAAGTAATACCTGTGTTATTTGAGATGCTGAAGTAATAACATTAATCACCAAACGACTTAGTTAAAGTGCTGATCCCATTGAAACATTGCTGAGCGCCGTAAGAATTTCCTAACAAGTTTTGCTAAGAACTTTTCTGAAGGGGGAGGGGGGCGGTCTCCAGAGCTCAAATATTTATGAACTGGTCACAGTAACTTTTTGTTGCGTTGTGCTGTGGTCTGTATTTACTTTTTTTTTCTCTCCATTTGAACTAAAGATGCACAAGATGATACGAGATAAAGGCATATACGCTAGCTTTATGTCTTACAGACTTGTACTTGTTCTGCATATGCTGAATCAAATCTCAGTTTTAATTTTTTTTCAATCTACAGAAAGAGAAGACAGACTATTATGGGTCAGACCCTCACCCGCGCTGCCCAGTGGACGTCCGTGAGCGAGGGGGGTCAGGGGAAGCTCGAGTTCACCCCCCTCAACGAGGCGCTCCTCAACGAGATCATCAAGTTCGCCGAGGGGTTCGCGTCCAAACACCAGCAAGAGGCGCAGACCGTGTTCCGCTCACCGCTCGCGTGGGAGACTCAGATTGCGCCCTCCGCCTTCTCAGGGGCGTATGAAATCAGGTAAACTATTTCTTAACCTCATCCCAACTAGGGTCGCATCCTTAACCTTCTCCCTGATGCCTTACTCCAGAACCAATACAATTTGGTGCCAAAAGTCTACCTTAGCCGACTGAAGGTTAAGCTTCTACCCCTTGGTGGTTTATTATGCATTAGCTTCAGCAGAACTCACATGTAGCAAGGACAAGGTTGATTTTAGCTTAGTTCATCCGAACTACAGCCAGTATGAATTTGGAAACCAGTTTCAAAAAAAGTTTAAAAAATGCAGATGTCATTCGCATTCTTGAAGCAAATTTTATATGATGTAGCTCCCCTCAAACAAGGGACCTCCATTGAGCGTCCTATCCGAGGGATGTCCCTAGCCGAAGCTAGGTACTCATTGAGTGAGAAAGGGCACAATGTAAACGGGACATGTCAGGGGATTCGAACCCAGGACCTCTGGATTCTGGACCAAACACCATGCCATTATGTCACTGCGACGCCACACGGCACTCAAATATACAATTTATCAATCCTTGTTTTGAATGCCCCTCCAGTGATAACAAAGCTGTATCGGAGGCTAAGGCTCCAGATGGACAGCCCTTACTGGTGCTGGAGGCTGCTGGGGGTAAAAACACCGTCAGCGTCAGCTCTTTCGACCAACTGTCCGCAGTCCTCAAGTACTCGGGGGACAAGATGAGGGAGGCCAGGGCCTGCTTGGAAGGTGGGCTTCATAATTTTTTCTGCCAAGAAGGTTTTGTTTTAGATGCCATTTGTGTGTGTGTTTATTGCATAAATCAAGAAGCTGTGGATGGTTCCTTATAAGGTGGGTAAGGGTCAGGAAAACAGTGGTTTAGTTTGATAATGGGCCCCCTAGCAGCTCTCCAAGGTACTGCATATCTCATTATTTTTTTGGTAGAATACAAAAATTGAATCCACTACAGTGTAAATGCTGTCTATATTTACCATAGTTATTTGTTTTTGAATATTTGATAAAACTGATTCATTATACAAATATACATGTTTGTGTTTTGAATGATTTGGTTATAAAAGCACAGCTATGTGACTGATTCTGATTTCGTAAATTTAAGATCAGCATGTTACTTTGTGAATTTCAGCCAATCGGGATCCAGCTGCGAAGGTTCTCGGGGACGGCTACGCGACAATCGAGGGTGAAGACAACTCCATGCTGCGTCTGCTGGAGAAGGTGAAGAAGGAGGACGGACAGGAGGAGGGCGAGACGCTGCAGGCCACCATGCGACTCCTAGTCATACTGCAGCAGTTCGACATGCAGCTGCTCAACATGTCCTTGCAGCATATCTCAAAGTAAGGAATGTCTGCAGTTGTAGGGGGAGGGGGGCAGATACTGCTCAGATTCACATGAACTGATTGGGGAGAGGGGATTAATAGAGCAATGTTGAATTTGTTTTTATATTCACCAGACATATATGTGATAAAGGAATTTCTTTCTTGAGCACAGATTTTTATCCTCATTGCAACAATTACTTGTTCATACAAATTTTCCAACTTGTATGTTTTTTTCCATCTTCACATGCATTTGTATTGTATTTGTCTTCAGAGGATTTCTCAGGTTTATATCAATGGTTTATTTGATCCAAGCTAAAACGTGCCTCGCAGTGGCAGCCAATTGGCTGAATTGTTGCAGAGGCATTACAAGATTTTCGAATCTTATCAAAGTACACAGTAATTTAGCAGTTAAAATGGTAAATATACTTTGAAATATTAGTTTGGCTATTACAACACACTCTACAGACACAGACTGCAAATCGGACTTTGAATCCTCGTTTTTTCCTAGAATTCTTTCCCAGTCTACTACTAGTCTTATGTGTTGAGAAGTTTTAATCCTAAGAGAATTGTTCTGTGTACCACAGGGAGGTTCGGCTGACCCCAGCAGCAGTCAACAGTGAGGTGAAACTGCTGCAGTCCTTCTCTGGTGACGACAGGGACAAGACAGTACTCAAGTCTATTCAGTACACTTCAGGTACAGTACAAAAACTCACAGTCAAACATTCAATACAACAGCTACTGCACTTCACCTAAAGCTCATTTGCATCTCATGCAAGAGAGATGGCAGACTTCACCCCCCTTCATGTAGGTCAAAGCCACATAACGTACACACAGAGATACACACACACATGTACAGACAAAATACAAAATTTTACTTCACTACTCCCTTGAGGTAAAATAATTTATGATTATAGCTCCTGAACATAAAGTGTAATCAAGACCCCCATGTAGACCCTCACTCTACTATGCAAAAAAGTTTACCCGCATCAGTGCCTAACCCCTTTGATACCCTCTACAGGGTATTAGTTTAATAACGGTGCCGACTGACCCCATAACTACCCTTCACAGACAATGAGTTTAACAATGGTACCGACTGACCCCATACATACCTTCCACAGTACAGAATATTAGTTTAACAATGGTACTGACTGACCCCATACCTACCTTCCACAGACTATGAGTTCAACAATGGTTGCCGGGCGCCGCCATGGCGACAGGTCCACGGAGACATCTGCTATCTGGTCATCAAACCCCATGACACTGATCTCCTGTCCGTGAGTGCTAGTACCGCCGGCGTCTATGTCAACGGGGTAAGTTCTTCCTCATGTTCAATGCCTTATAGATATTGTGTTAAAGTTGCATTTTTCAGTATTGAAACAACCACATATAGTAAAATGGAAATTGTTTTCTAGTGTGAAGTATAGAAAGACAAAAAAAAATAGGTCATGTGTCAAACATTTGATGTATGGTAAAAACATGGTACAAAGTTTATTGTCTTTTTACCCGGAATTTACATGGAATAGATTCAAAATGATAAACATATTGGCAATTCTTCTCACTATAGAAAGATACATATTTTAGGTAATACACAGTGTCTGGTCGTATGGAAAACCATTGTAACGTCGCTGTCCCAAGAGAAAGTCTCGGGTCTTTAGTTACAATTATGAATAGATCAACCACAATGTAAAATATTCATGGGGTAGCATTGAGTGAATTGTGGTCTGTCTTTTTTTGTTAAATCATAAATGGCCCTGACCCAGTTTCAGCTTCAAATGTTTGTTTGGACAATAAGGCTAGAAATAATTAATTTCATAAGGATTATTTAAATGAGGATCTGCTTTATATAGGATGTTTGAAATTGCTGTACTGTATATTAGACAGTTTTAAGAAATTAAGTAAAGAAACAGTAATTTAAAGGGTAATTCTTTATAAAAGAGGATAGAATTATGATGATACACGTACATGTAGTAATGTTACATGTATAAAGTTTGGTATTTAAAAAGAAATTCTTTTAGCATATACATGTACTTTTTCTGAAGCATTTATGAAGTTTTATTGCATTTTTCTAGGGTTTTGAGAAGGAGAATTTCTCGGATTTGAAACACGAGAGAGAGGGAGAAATCTACAAGGACCTGGTGACGCTCCTAAAGGAAAAGTCTGTCGTGTTTGCAGAGAACATTGCAAAACAGGTAGGGACTGAGATATTTTTGGTGACGCCTTAGGGGTGGAGCCAAATCTGTTGTGTGTTTTTTAAGCACAAAGGTTCCCCATACACATGTAGGTCTCACACAAATGTCTTATATACATGGGTCTCATTGGAAGTAGAATCAGGGCAGTACCATTTTGAAGATTTAATGAGAACTGTCAGAGAACTTTTCTGGCTATCATCGCCCTACCATCCCGTCTTTTTTACTTTCTGACAAATGAATTATGCTAAGTACTTCTTTTTGCCTTTTCTCATTTAACAAGATGTTTCCTAACTTCTCTGGATATAAAGTTGTCTCTCAAACATAACAACTTTGCTGTAAGTTAACCCTTCATCATAATCTATCGGCCGTCGGCCGGGACTGAATAAGAACATACATCACTCCATATTGCCCTGTCCAACATCATTTGTCCTAAGTGTTCATATGCAATCTCAGTGTCTCTGACTAAACTATCGGTAAAAGTCAAACTTCTGCAGTGCACTTGGCCTCTTGGTTTCTATAGAAGGATGTCCGAAACTATTTGCTGTTTGGCTCGAAAGCAGTGTCCAGCAAATGTTACACGACGGTGGGTGAGCTTTTGAGACAACCGCGGAAGACTTCCATAAATTGTTTTGAGTGTAGCATGTTGAGTCCAAGAAATGTTCTGTGCCCTGTGTAGTAGCTTTGTGTATGTCCCATCCAGTTTGTTTAAGTTAACCCTTAAACAATTTGGAAAAATTGTAGCATGTTTTGCTTCGGGTTTTACAGTTGCGAACGTTAGCAAACATGCAGTAATAGAAATATTTCTAGACCTGATGAACTTACGCGATCTCTTCTGTCGTTTAACAGGACTTCACCCTTCGTGAGGAGGAGACCACGGGAAACCAGTACGACATCATGGACAGCGGCGACGAGGGAGATGGCGACAACACGCACCGCACCAACGAGGACGCGAGGAAAGACAGCAAGGAGCCGCAAAAGGCGGAGAAACAGAAGAGCAACCTGAAGAAGACGGGAAAGGACCGAACTCCGCGAAAACAGCCGCAGCCGTCGCTCAAGTGGAAGAACCTGGGCCTCGGGGAGGAGGCTGACGAGAAAAAGTGCGTAGAAGTCGTTTTGAGGTTGTTAGAAGACCGACAATATGGTTTGAATACTGTTACTAGTGTTAGCACCATCCACTCGAAACATATGTCATCCCGGAGTGTTTCCTAAACTTTGACTGTCAAAAGCAGCATGCATTTGTAAGGGGTGTTGTAGCTGGTCTAATTTGATGTGATATAACACATTTTATACAAGTGGTTTGTATTTGTTGGATGTAGTTGTACTGCAGATGACTTTACACTGTCATGATGCTCACCTAGTTTTCTACATAATTGACAATTTCCATTCTTTCCTCCATCCATCCATTCATTCAGTGAGTCAGTCAGTCATTCATTTGTTTAATTACTAATTTATTTGTTCATTCCGTTTGTTACAGAGAGGAGAAAGACCAGATCAGAGAAGGAAGTGCTGGAAAGAAGGACAAGAAGAAGGTCACTGTCCAGGAGTCCAAGGGACGAGTACAGTAAGTCCAACAGCCTCCTTGTTTAGTTGGCTTGCAAGGCTCATTCAGGCCATGTTGATTTGATTATATTGATGACATCTGCATGCATCGATTTTCGCCCATTTCCAAAAAGGAAAAATCGACCATACTGTAATCATACAAAGCAGCTGCAAAATGAGCAAATATTTTGCAAGCGCCGTAAAATGCCATGGTCAATTTCACATGCAAAGAGGAAGGTCTGAAAGAACAAAAATGAAGGATCATATATTTCCGGAGACCATACTACAATACATGTGTTTTTTTTTAGTTATTTGGTCAACCTCTCTGACTACGTATATTTCAAACTGAAGGCAAGTTTTTTTTTTCCAAACTTTCATTTTATTCATATTTCATTTTCGGGTTCTCAGAGGATGTCATCCATATAATCAAATCAACATGGCCATCAACTCTACTAACAAGAGCTCTGACAATTGTCACAAACATTTCTATCTTACTGTATGATTATTCTTCAAAACAGTAACATGTATTATCATTTCCCCCCCGACAGCCCGGTGATTAAGGGGCGTAAGTCGAAGACGCCAGCACAGGATCAGGAAGACACGTTCAGCGAGAGTTCCACGGAGAGCGAGGAGGAGGAAGAGAGCCCCGACCGGCGCCAGGAGGCAAACTCCGACCTCCCCTCTGAGTACTGGCAGATCCAGAAACTAGTCAAGTACCTGAAGGTAAGCCCCATTAACATTTATCTGCAGGGTTACATAAATCCGCCACCTCGAAAAACATTGGGTTTGAGAGATCTCTAGTGCAGCACCCACAGGTATGCACAGTTTAGATATACAGGAGTGTATTATACTGGGGGACAGAGATCTGTTTGGACACATCTTTTCAGGGGAGTGGGATTATGTACATGTACATGTACCCTGATGGAATTATGTCAGTAGAAATTATTGTTACAGATAAAACACAAATTTTAACTTGGATGTTCCTGTCAATAGTGAAAAAATGTGCTATTGACAGAATGCGCAATAAAGAAATAAGTCATTATACCAATAGTTGATTAAATACTATAATGGCTCGCTTAGTACAAAAAAATGTATCTGTTCTTTTATGTTGTTTTGTAATTTACGGGATTAACTTGCTCATTTTGCAGCTTCTTTGTTTGACTTACAGTGAAAACTACGAAAAATGTTTTTGGGGGAAATTTGCGAAAATTGATATGTACACAGCTGCCATTCACATAACCAAATGAACATGGCTTTACTACAACACACAAAAGCTGCATTCCATTTCTCACAACAAGAAAAATCACCCTCCACCCCTGAAGTGTCGCCAAAACAAAATCGTAAATTTCTGTTTTTCCACAGGGAGGGAACCAGACAGCCACCATCATCGCTCTGTGTTCAATGCGTGACTTCAACCTGACGCAGGAGACGTGTCAGCTGGCGATCCGCGACGTCGGCGGGCTGGAGGTTCTCATCAACCTGCTGGACACCGAGGAGATCAAGTGCAAGGTGGGTTAAGGAGGGGATTATGGGAAGGATAACTAGCCTTTAGCAGGCTCCACAGGTCGCTGGAAAAATAGACAGATTACATACCAGAGGAGTTACAGATACATTTTTGTAGCTAGCCAGGGAGTACAGTTTGCGACCTAGGGAAGCCAACTGTATTCCCTGGCCAGCTAACTCCTATGGCATGTTATCTGTCAATTTGGCGAATTTTTACTATTTTTCCAGCAACCTGTGAAGCCTGGTAGAGGCTAAGTGATAACGCCCTGACTTTTTGTGCATAATGACCTGGGTGTTCTGTCATTACAACCTGGTAATTACCCCGAATAGCAGTTATTCAAGTAACTGGATTTGATTTTGCAAGTTGCTTGAGTTAACTGCTATTTGGCGTATCTTATTACCTGGATGTCTAACCTTCATTGACGTAACCTGGTGATAAGTTGCTTACAAGAGAATCTGGCTTTTTTATGTTGTTGTTAACTTTCAAGTCTATTTTCAAGTCTGTGGCATCGATGGCTGAGTTGTTTAAGCTAACAAACATGGGAATGAGAGGTCACAGGTTCTTTGGGATGATAAACAGAGATGTCATAAGAAGTTTGTTAGAAATTTTTCACAAGTATCTAAGTGTGTTGTTTTCAAACTATGTTACAGATTGGATCCCTGAAGATCCTGAAAGAGATCAGTCACAACGCACAGATCCGGCGTGCGATCGCGGATCTCGGGGGTCTACAGACCATGGTGAAGATCCTGAAGTCACCTGACAAGGATCTGAAGTGCCTGGCTGCCGAGACCATCGCTAACGTGGCCAAGTTCCGCCGCGCCCGCCGCACCGTCAGACAACATGGCGGCATCAAGAAACTGGTGGGTGATATTAAGGTTTACTTTCTCAACTGCACCCCCTACCCTTTCAGTGCAGTACTGCATGCAGGTTATCATGGATAGTTGCATATCTAGCTATTACTTTTATAGGAACTAGAGTAAAGTAATTGTGCTTCATATACTTCAGGTTTGCTATGTTAGTTAAGCAATTACAAGGTCTTCTTATAATTATGAATTGGTCTGGAATTTTTCTATCATTTGAGTTGAATGTGTGATAGTTGTATGCCGATTTGTTAGAAATAGAGAGAACGCTAGCGACCCCAAAAAATACCCCTCACAAAATCAAGATGGCAGCCACCACACATGCCAACGGATCCAACAAAGGTTTTGCTACACAAACCTGTAACAAAGTCAGGTTGGAGTTCTTCAGATAACAACAACATGTGTTGCTGATGAAGTTTGGAGCTGCAATGCTTCATTCAACAGCTAGGTGTCTCTCTTAGTCTTAGTACAGGCTGTTTAAACAATACCATCCTTCTGCAGGCTGGATGGCCTCTTGTTCTATTGTCTTCCTGACTTGAACTTGAAGTTCATAACAAAATGTGGTGTTTTTCAGTGTCATTTCAATCACATTCCTTGTGACAGCTGCTTGATAAGCGAACAATTACAGGTCAAAGTCACTTTGAAGTTTGGAAATCATTGGGTGAACGCCAACACAGGAAACAAGTGCCCCTGTCCTGTTTTCCAAACACTCAGGAATTGAATATGTTTGCCAGCTGTATTGTATTAACATGAAGAAGGCAAGTCAAGAGAATGGAGATAACATTCAACTTCGATTCTTGTGATTTTAGATAAGTTTTCATAGCTGTCTTTATCTTTATCTGCTGTCTAATTTGGTTTAAAAATATGTGTATGATAGATTTCAGATTTAGTATAGATGAAAGAAATTGTATCAACAACCAGAAAAACAAGAGTGCTCAGAGAAGTTGACTTCGCAATTTTTCTGGCATCTCCCTGAACAAGATACATTCAAACTCAAGCCCTCAGGCTCCTCATTTGACAGCTGTGCCCTTTGTTGTGACCTTGTAATTTGGACGTGACCTTGAGTTTTCAAAACTAACTTTAACTTCCCAGAAAATGCCAATTAGTCAGGAAGGATGGTAAACATGTATCTTTGTTTTTGTTTAAAAGACACCAAGCAAGCATTTTGCTTCTTTCATAGAGATTTTTAAGCAAACTATTTGTGCAATTGTGGTACTGGTAATGTCACATTGAAAAGCAAAATACTTGTGAAGGAAATGTGGGGAAACATACAGAATTCAATTCTTGTTTCAGTGTCAATTTAAGGAAACCAGGGTTGAACTTATTATCCAACAATTCTTAGAATGAACTTTTCTTACAACTTTTTATATTCCTTTACATCTAACTGCAGATACCTTAAGCCCTAAACACTGACATTGTCCAGAAAATTCCTTTAATGGTCTAAAGATAGTTAAAATAGCCCCAGGTTGTTCTTCGTACATTGCAATTATTGTAATGAATGTACGTAAAAGTCAATCACTGTCACTTTGACCATGACCTTGTCGCGACCTTGGTGCAGGATTGTTTGACCTCATCTGTATCTGTATCTGTATCTATATAGCCGGTATAACCGCCATTAGGCGTAACACACCAGCTTCGCAGGCACGCGGCGCGCAGCAGCTGGTCATATTACACCGAACGGTCTGTTACACCTAGTCTTTGCATATCTGACTGCAACCGTTCTTTAAAGCTACTTAGTGAGGAAGCTCCTACAGTACTTGATGACAACGAATTCCATTCTACTATGGTTCTCGGGAAATACGAATTTTTGAACACATCAATCCTTGGCTGATAGCTCTGAGTTTTCAAAACTAACTTTAACTTCTCAAAAAATGCCAATTACTATTAGTCAGGAGGGATGGTAAACATGTATCTTTGTTTATGTTTTAACACAAGCAAACATTTTGCTTCTTTCATAGACATTTTTAAGTGAAATATATGTGGTGACATTGAAAAGCACAATACCTAAAGAAGATGGGAAACATACAGAATTCAATTCTTGTTTCAGTGTCAAATTAATGAAACCAGCTTTACATGTACCCAAGGGGTTGAACTTTTTATCCAACAATTCTTAGAATTAACTTTTCTTACAACTTTTTATATTCCTTTACATCTAACTGCAGATACCTTAAGCCCTAAACACTGACATTGTCCAGAAAATTCCTTTAATGGTCTAAAGATAGTTAAAATGGCCCCAGGTTGTTCTTCGTACATTGCAATTATTGTAATGAATGTAGGTAAAAGTCAATCACTGTCACTTTGACCATGACCTTGTCGCGACCTTGGTGCAGGATTGTTGCAGCATATTCAAGGTTAGGTCTTACTAGAGACGTGTATGCAAGTGATTTTACCTTTGCTGGGCATGCCCACAAATTACGTTTGATCACTCCCAATGTCTGTTTAGCCTTAGTTGTTACTTTGTTGATATGGGTATTCCACTTTACCCCCGTTGACATCAAGTTTAATTTGACTCAAGACTTTGTTATTTTTTGGTGAACTCCAACATTTTTTTTCTGAAACACCTTAATTTCTAGCTATCCATTTTAAACTCTTGAAAAGAGAGTGATCGGTTACAAGATTCCTATTCAATGGATGTGTTGATCATTTGCTCAAAAACATTGGTTTACTAGAATGTAGATTTTCCATTCGTCAACTGATTATAAAATTAGCAGATCATTTGCAAACTGACATTTTTCCAAAGATTGAATCCAACCGAAGTCAGCAGTTTATTCGTTAACAGAAACTTTTCAAAGGTTGAATCAACAGTACATGTTGTCCACTTTTCAGCTGGGAAAACCTCCTATCAACAGTAGCAAAAGTTAATGGGGTACAAAAATCCCCCACGGGGTACCAAGATTACCTCTTGGTGAAAACAGATTAGGAAAACAGGCCAGGATTACACTAGAGATATGTTAATCTAGTCAGAGACTAATCCCCTTTAGAATTTGAAGTACAAGAAAACAAGACTAGTTCTTTCAACACAGTGTGGATTGTCCTAATCTACATGTCCAACAAGAAGTGTAAACAACATGGTGTTGTACTTGTCATTTATCATGCAACAAAATGCCCAAAGGCTATAAGTTCAAGGCAGTTTTCCTCTAGTCTAAAACAATCAATTAAGTGTACCACGAGTTGAAATGGTGTGCAACTGTTACATCACCATGACCATATATTATAATCCTTTTTACCTGTTTTAGGGAATAATAAAATAAACAAAACTCTTATAATGGAACATTCCATTGGCATACATTGCAAAAAGAGAGTAATGTTTGCAAGTTTGCTAAAGAAAAAGTTTATTTCACAAAATTTGAGTCCTTACAAAGATCTGACTTCTTCTCTACCTTTCAGAGGTGGACATAAATGTACATTGTATTTCTTTCCCTGATCCAAAGCGGAAGGAAGGGCAACGAGGCATTCTAACATGCTTAACCTCAAATTACCAGAGTGTAAAGTGGACTGGTCAAATCTCTCTTACACAAGAACAGCTGTATGGGGTCTGGTCAAAAGTTCAGTTGGAATCAGCAAAGAAAATGCAGTTTGTTTTGAAAGATTCTTTCCGCCCTTCAACCTTTAAAGAAATCTTCAACTTCATGAAAACATCTGATTTCTAGATGTGGTTCCTTTCAAGTTGTAACCTTTTCTTTTAAAGACGTTCTATAAATGAAATAAAAACATGTAAGACTTTCTTATTTGTTTCTCTATCTAAGTGTCCCAGTAATAATTAGTCCTTCTACATGTAAATAAAGTTTTAGGTGTGAGTAAAAATATTCCATGGAATTTTGGTTTTTAAATGTCTAACAAACTGTTCACCATCAAAAGGGCAACTTGAAAGTAACTATTTGTCCATCCCCAACTTGTTAACTGGTTTACCCCCAAGTGCTAATCTGTAAATCCCCTCCCCTCCCCCCTAACAGTAAATGATCTGCCGTGACTAATAGCATGTTTAGTCAGACAGGGGATACTTCTTGCTTGAGGCCACTAATTAACCAGGAATGAACCACAATTACACAGCTCTGTCTGCTGGTTCTAGTTGATTTATCTCACAGATTAACAGAAATAATGCAGTAGTGATTGTACTGTAATCCTGTGCTAAGTGCAGACACTTTCTTTTCAAAACTGTAACACCCGAATTGTATGAGACATGTACATTGTATATAACCATCTTTTTCTCTCTCCAAGTTTGAATGTTTTGTATCTTGTTTCGCTTCTTTCAGCTTGTGATGTTGCAGTTTTGAACAGGGCTGTCTCTAGCTTTAATTTCTTTTTCCGTTCCTAGTCATTGTTCGGGAGCCCATGTTGTTAGTTTTCATTCAAGTCAATCTGTCATTTTGAGCTTACGAAAATACATTATCATCAATTCCATGTCATGAAGTTCAGATCTTTTGGTTGGACGGGATGAAATTTTTGTCCATCCCAACAAGCAAATGTCTCTCCTGGATGGAGGGACGGGTCCTCAGGGAGACAGCGCTGGTTTTGAAACACTTAATTTTTTTAAAGCTAGAATCTGCACTCTTAGATTTTCATGTATTTTGGATGAAAGCAGTAATTTTCCCATTTTTCCACGCACAGGTTGGTTTACTGGATTGCGGTCCCCTTGGCTCCGTCCCGATGACCCCGGAGGTTGAGAAGGACATCGAAGTTGCTCGCTGCGGCGCGCTGGCCCTGTGGAGCTGTAGTAAGAGCACCAAGAACAAGCAGGCCATCCGTAAGGCCGGTGGGATCCCGCTGCTGGCACGACTACTCAAGTCCTCACACGAGAACATGCTGATACCAGTCGTGGGCACTCTGCAGGAATGTGCTTCAGAGGTAAAATCTCTTCCAATGTTTTTATGAATATTTAAGAGTTTTTAAAAAAAAGACTTTTCCTCAATAACATTTTCAAAAACTTTCTCAAAAAATCTTTTACAATGTTTTGGAAATTTAAGAGTTTTTCCAAAAAGACTTCTCCTTAATAACATTTTCAAAAACTTTATCGAAAAATGTTTTCCAACACTTTGAAATTTTAGACTTCTTCCCAAAAGACTTTTCATGAATAAAGTTTTCACAAACTTTCAAAAGCTCTTTGATGTCTCTTGCATGTACAAATGTAGATTTCTTTGCTTTATAATTCATTCATAATGAATCCGATAAGATATTCTGTAAACTGCTTTAAAAGTTTGAAAGCCCTTCCTGTAAAAAGGTCTTTTCAATTCCTTTGAAACAGACAGTGAAAAGGGTGTAGGCTCCAAAGTTCATCTGTGACTGTGAATGTTGTAACGTTGCCTCTACAAAGTTACCAACTGGCCATCCTTCTTGTAAAGGTCTTTTCAATTCCTTTGAAACAGACAGTGAAAAATGTGTAGGCTGCAAAGTTTATCACAATTGTGTATGTGAATGTTGTACCCTTGCCTCCACAGCAAAGCTACCGCTTGGCCATCCGGACGGAGGGAATGATAGAAGACCTGGTGACGAACCTCCGCAGCGAGAACCAGGTGCTCCAGATGCACTGTGCCTCCGCCATCTTCAAGGTGAGAAACAGTCTCAGATCGTAACCACCTTAAAGTCTTCCTTTAATGGCCTTAGAGGAAGGTAAAGAAGTTTCATGGCCAAAAAAAGTAGAAATAAATAAATGCTGAGATTTTACTGGTAGTGACATTTACTAACACTGTTGAGCACATTTGCGTAATATCTTCATACTTTGAGCTTTTGAAACCGCACAAAAATGAACCTAATGATGATTCCCTTAGTTTGGCGAGCCTACAAACCCCCTCCGAACAATTTTCAGTGAGTTCTCACATCACACCGACGTTGTGATAGTGTATAGAAATGACCGAATAAATTGACTTTCAAAGTTCAATTTTAGGGTCCTAATATTGCTTGGGTTTATTCCTTTAAAGTCTTCCTTTAATGGCCTTGATTGTAAATGTAAATGGACCTTTCCCTTATGTATACAGTAGCAGATTCATGTATGACAATTATAAATGCACCTGTTCTTATTGCACCTGAACAGCTTGGTTGCCTATATTAACTGTATAATTATTTGTTTACACTTCTTTGAAAAACACCAAGGAAAAACAAAGGCTGACACCTGTTTTCATCAGGACAGGATTATACCTAAAGCAAATACATGCATGTTCTTCCCATGACATGTCTGTTTTGTGTTGTATGTTTTGGACATGCCATACCCATTCAGTCATAGACACACTGTCATTCCATCCTACCCCCCACCCCCTCTTCATCCCATAACATGGTCTGCATTTTAGAGTGGCCCGAATGCAACAGAGAAGATCACTTCAAGCACCTTGCGGGTCTGTCTCTGAAAACGTAACATTTACTCCGGCCGGTATGCCTTTGCATAAATCCTCCCAAGTGGATGACAAAATGGTCTGTTTGCTTTCGTGGGAAAGCGGCACTTCATAGCCGACTCAAGGGTCGTTGTTTTCCCCTTGGAACGGCACCTTTTGGTCGGGATGCCACCTCTCTTGTTGTGAGTGATTCCCTGTTTTTCACTGGGGATTTGTGCTCGTCCCATAGCGGTAGTGCGATGACACTCATGATACAAGTGGTACACGCACACACAGTGTAGCCCTTGTTTACTTGAGAGATCCACATGTAAGCACACGTGTAGCTAAGTTGAACTGTCTGAGGTTAAGACCATGTTGTTATCTCCATGAAAAATGGAGGTATTGCTTTTGGTGTGTCTGTTTGTGTGTCTGTGTTTCTGGATATTTGTGATCATAACTCAAGAACCTCTGGATAGATTGTAATGATATTTGGTATGTGAGTAGATGTTGGGAGGACGAAGGTCAAAGCCGTTTTCGGGCCCCTTTGTATGTGACATTGGTACTGCAGCAGAACATCCGTTTTTTGTATCTTTAACCTTTTTAACCAGGTTAGTTAGCTTACCAACATCCTGGTACAATATTTATACACAGAGACACTCCTAGGTTACAGAAGGTTAAAATGAAATGAACATGAAGCCAAGTTGAAGTTCAAAATGATACTCCCCTTCACACCCTGTCAGTTCTATTGGACAAGCCCTTTCATCCCAAACGAAGGGATTTCTTCAATTTCAAGTTCAAAGCCGCCTGGGCATTTTCGGGTCATTTCCAGAAAACTATGAGCTGCATGAGATCAAAACCTTTCTTAGACATCTGAGGAACCATCTGTATTCAATAAGTTCTATCTTAAGAATATAGAGAAAAAACTCTCTAGTTTAGTTTATTGACAAGCATTTGTTGCCTCATGTTTTCTTAACCTTCTCCCTGCTGCCTAACTCTGTTACCAATAGGGAATTGGGTGCCAAACGGCTACTTCAGTATGCTAAAGGTTAAACAACTTAAAAAGAAAGAAAAAAGCATGGTCAAAATTTGCCAAACTTCAATTACAAAATGCTGGAATTCAATACATATTTTGTACGTAATTGAAACAGTTATGATCAGAAAGAAACTCTTTTTACACAGAATGAATAATGCAATTGGGTCAATCTTTTGACGAGTTTTCACAAATTGTGGAAGATGGTTTTCGATTTCACGCCCTACTTGTTTCCATATCATGATTTGGAGCCCGTCCAGAACTCTGTATGCCAGCCTGGGTCTCATCCTCGCCACCAAGTGTGTGTGTGTATAATTACCCGCCTTTTACGCAGCAAAAACTAGAATGCAATAATTTGTTCACGGACCGAACACGGAATAGGCCCAGCTGTTTACACATGTTCCTGTTGCGTACGCCAATCTCGGTCAGTGCCTCACTGACGACTTAAATCAAAAAGCAACGTTCGCTACAACAAGATGTCAGCAACATATTGGTACAACTTGTCCATTCCACGCTGCCCTGCATGTTCTCTAAACAGAAAATCACGTCACGTACACGCGGTAGTTAGTGGGAGGGGGTAACGATGCGTATAAACACAGGCTCAGTGACCTTTTGTACCAGACCAAATTGTGTAGTTTTCCCCCCATGTGGTTCTGTAACATGTTCATTACTAGGCGTAGGCAGACAAAACAGTTTTTCGTACAGTAGCATTTGGCTTAAAATGATACACTACTGGGCATTTCTTAATATCCTGAAACAATAGATAAATTGTGAACTGACTATTAAGAACTACATTGCATTTATCATCAATAGTTCTCTTTTTTTATGTCTGTCCCTAAATTTTTTAGTATATGGGGGTATTTTCTAGTCATCTTTCTGCTATGATAAACAGATTCCACCATTTGACTTTTTTTAAAAAAAAAGAGAATCCCAACAACTGACACCTAATTTTTTTCAGGGACATAACCGGAAATGCAACATTTTTTCCAAGGCCTCGTCACAATGCAAACATATGTTCTGTGTTCTATCGTGTTACTACCAATATTGTTTTAATATTGAACTCAAGGATAATGCAAACACTCGATTTTCACTGTGCTACAAATTGTATGAAGAAGAAGTTTATTGCATGCCAGCCGTACATGGTACAATGTATGGAGACAACTATAAAACATAGTACAAAATAAAAGTATGTGCAGCAAACTAAGCGAATCTACAGTAGTTCTCTTCCTATTCACCTGTGACCAATCATCTTCACCCGTCATTGTTCGACCACTGTATTACATGATGAATAACACGGACAACAACGGGAGACAAAAAGTCTTCCTTTTGTTCATTAACTCTTGTCATTAACTCGTGTCATTAACTTGTGTCATTAACTCATTAGCCAACAATAGATGGGAAGAGGTAGTGTGCTGTAGTGTAGCGACTAATAACCCAGTTTCTGGCCAGTAGGTCATGGGTTCAGTTCTCGGTCTGGGTTCTAGCGTTCACAGAGATCGTTTCTGAGTCTAAAATCATGATTGACAGATGCAGAACAATGGATCTATCAGCCCGACATTCCAGTGGATTATAAATCTGGTGTCGTACATTCCACTTCCACACCACCTGTTTAAAGCAGTAAATCCGAAGATCAAGACAAAATCCCACGGAATGTCAACCATAACCACCGCTTTGTGTTTTAAGGAAAAACAAGCCCGGTATATATCATAAGAGGAATAATGAGAAGTACTAGTACTAGTATTGTATCAAAGCTCAAACTGAACAAAGAACAAATGCAGAGTTCATATTCATCTATTTGTTAGTAATATTGTCTATGTGATTTATGAATACAACACTACAATACACGTATAGATGTGGATCCCTGGCCCCCCCATGGTATGCCCTCAGGTATCACAACAATACTGGCTCTCTCTAGTTATATTGGGTCTCAGGTATAACACAGGTGTTCACAGCTAGCTTGTAAACTTAGGTAGTGTTGTTAACAAGAAGAATATCCTGCCTGATGTCTTTTGGAAGGGTGATGACCACCCTACACTTGAAATCACAAAACTGACGCATCATAGAAAAAGCCTAAACTCTTTTCATTTTTTGTCAGAAATTCAGTAACATACATCCTAAAAAGACTGTCCAAATACATGAAGATTTGATATTTTGTTGCATATTTTCAACATAACAGTGTAAATACATGTACTATACAATGTAGACTCACACAGCAGTTTTGTGGTCTCTCACCAGTGTGCTGAGGAGAAGGAGACCCGGGACCTTGTGCGGCAGTACGGTGGACTGGACCCCCTGGTGTCTCTCCTGGACAAGTCCGACAACAAAGAGCTCCTGGCCGCCGCTACCGGCGCCATCTGGAAATGCGCCATCAGTCCAGAAAACGTGGAAAGGTAAGTCCTGGATTTTATTGAGGTTGATTTTGTCTTTGTCAATATAATAATGTAACTGTTGACATTTTTGCGATGGTTTAACATTTACGGTTTATGCGATGGCCTCTTTACCGTGAGCTTAAAACCACTGTGAAAATGACTGTTCTGTTTTCTGCCCGCCTAAGAGTAAGACCTTGTTTCAACCACAAATTTAAAATCACTGCGAACACTCCATTTTCCCCCTACCACGAAATTGATTCCCTTTGAACTTAAAGCCGGTTTTAGTCCCTGTCAGTGATAAGAAATAATGCCTTCTTTTTTAACACATACAGGTTCCAGGAGTTGAAAGCGATTGAGAAACTCGTCGCCCTCCTTCAAAACCAACCAGAGGAGGTCCTGGTGAACGTTGTCGGCGCTCTCGGAGAGTGCGCCCAGGAGCCGCAGAACCGCATGTCTATCCGCAAGGCTGGCGGGATCCCCCCATTGGTCAATCTCCTCACCGGGACCAACCAGTCGCTGTTGGTGAATGTGACCAAGGCTGTCGGAGCATGCGCCACCGAGACGGAAAATATGACGTTAGTAGATTTGTTGGGCCTTGTACATTGTCCTTTTAAATGCTTTTTGTGTATATATACTATATTCATTCAACATTGTTTTCATATTTCCAAAGCTGCATTATTTATCTGCGTCAACACCTGTTCTTTTAATCAAAATAGACATTCTTTGTTAATTTGTTCAATTTTTGGTTAGATATGTGCATTGTACCAGATTTACTGACAGGCTGAAATATTTTTCAATTTTTCTAATAATTCTATTGTCAACTTTTATGCAAAAAGCAAATTATGTTTCTTACCTGGGCTCTCTTGTAGTTGTATTTTTGTCCTCTTCTTTATCCTAGGCCATTGCACTTATTAGAAATGTCCTTTCTGCATACATGTTGTAATACTGTAATTCTTGATTTGTTAACGGTCACTAGTCAACTGCTAAAATGTCATCATCGTAAATATTCAATTACTAACATTTGAGGCTGTGATGTTTGTTCCACTGTTATAATCAAATACCATGAACCACTCCCTTTCCCCCCACCTGCTAAACTTAACACTGTAATATTAAATGGATTCACAGTATATAAACTGAATAGTTGTACAAGGTGTTTCTTTGAACATGGTGTGTTGTAAGACTAAGAGTTGTACGGTTGTGTTTCTGGTAGGATCATTGACCGGCTGGACGGTGTGAGACTTCTGTGGTCACTTCTAAAGAACCAGAACCCCGAGGTCCAGGCCAGCGCCGCGTGGGCCATCTGTCCCTGCATCGAGAACGCCAAGGTGAACGAACGCTAACCACGTTGCTGTTTTTTAGCACAAAACTGGTAAAACTAACTAACCAGTTACGTTGATGAAGGTTAGACATCCAGGTAATAAGATACGCCAAAAATGGTCACTCAAGCAACTGGATAAAATTTTGAAACAGATGTTTAAAACAGCATCCGCAATCTTTAGTCAGCACCAGTTGTATACAAATGTACCTCAGTGCCCAGTAATCTTGACAGTCACAATCCATTGGGTACTCTAAGAAAACCACTGATTTAAAAAAGATCTACTGTTACTACTGTAGCATATGAATCCAGAATTGTGTAGTCGTTTTGGCGTAACGGTTAGTGTATTTGCCCCAGAACCCAGAGGTTTTTGACCGGTGTTAGAGTACCCAGTGAAATTAGAGTTGACGCTACCCCGTTACAATGTACATACAATGTAGGACAGTGACCTGCGAACGTAGGTCAAGTCCCTAAAAAATTATCAAAAGGACACCAGGCGTATCGCTACTGAAAAGTCCTTTTAGAGCTCTTCCTAGTGTGACACCAGCTTGAATAGCCTTACAGAATCAGTATTATTCTGTCAACTTCATCTGCACCCCACTAGATCTTAGGCCTGTTAGAGCCTTTGACTCTGGTTCAGGGTTAAGGTTAGGGTATACATGTTCATGATCAAGTACTTTTTCACATGTGTACCACTGAACATGACCTATATTTTACTACTGCGTGTGTCGTTCAACATGCTGTTTTCTGGAAAACATGTCCAAAAGGCCTTGACACAGTCTTGCAACTGTCAATTTGATGACACGTCCTTTGAAGTTCTTTAACAGGAAACACTCGTACCAATGGGTTCTTACTGACTGTAGTGAAAGCACAGCCTGGAAATCATATCCAAAAGACATTGACACAGTCTTGCTATGGTCATTCCTTTTATAGACACTCTTATGAAGTTCTGTAAGCACAAACACTTGTACTGATAGCTGTCTCTCTAGGTACTGTAAATGCATTTAAGTTCACGTGGTTTTTATTTCGTGCTAAGGGAAAATGGAGTGTTTGCGGTGGTTTTAAGTTTCCTGCAGCGGTATAGTCACATACTGCTACAGTATTTGACGAAAATGTTTGCGGTGGTTTTAAGTTCGGGGTGAAACGGTTGCCGCAAAAACCGAGAACATAAAACCACCGCGAATATTTCTGTATTATATATTTTACAGTAACGAAAAAACATGTAACTGAGGAAATACTGATGAAATCACAAGAACGTTTTCAGACCAATTAACTCAAACAAGACGCAATTAGCAGGACAAGTCTGTTATCGAGTTGATTTCAGCACGGTCCCTTGATAAAAAGGACATTTATCATTTTTAATGGGGCGGGCCACAGAATCAAATGTCAAATACCCGTATCCCATTGTTCTGGACTATCATTAATTCTAGATATGTTTTTTTTTTCTTCAAATGGCGGAACTGGTCTCCTGACTAAATCACGCTCCTAGCAGCCCTTCCATCGGTTAGGCCTTATATCAGGCCCTGACAGCGAGAGCTTTAAATGTGTAACACAGGCTACCATAACCTACCAGATTTGCACAAGCTGCAAATTATTAATAGGATTAGACTCAAGAAATTGTATTGTTCTGCATGCTTGTTTTTGCAGCAATGAACTTACTAGTATTAACTGAGTATATCTGTAACTGTTTATGAAAATGTTATGAATCATAGTTTTAACTTTTGTCCAATGATGGCATTGTAAGGAGACTATTCCTCATTTCGATGATTACCGGTACTTCTTGTTTTCTTTCCTTGATTTAATTTCTTGAGACCTCTTAATTACTTACAAGACATACATTTGTACATGTGTAAGGATGATTCTGTTTTTAAAAAATACACGACATGTTGGACTTGAAAGACACAATCAACTTGACCAACGTTAGAGTTGACACAACAGGTTTTGTCCCAAATGATCGATGTAACAGATGAACTTACATGTTATTGGACGTGAGTCTGAACTGTCTCCTCTTGTCATGTTGTAGGAGTTTTAGGAATGCCCGTCATCATTCCACGAGGGCACAGGACCTTAAGGAATTTCAATTGGCTTAAATCTGACGTCTTCCTGTGTAAAGTGGAGGGAATTAGGAGTCAACTAGTTCCTGTTGGGTACACGAAATGTGTACTTAATCATTTCACTTCACGTTAACATGACCTTCACTTACATCATGTTTGAAGGTCATTACCCGGTGCTTTTCCTTTGAATTTTGTGGGGTTTTTAAACCGCTAACACACCATTTTTGCTGCAGGCAAATTTTAACTTAAAAAACAAGTTACTCGCCAATAATTGATGTTCTGACAAAAATGCATTGTTTTTTTATCTAACTAAAAAAGCTGTGAAAAAAACACAGCTACATACTGCTAGAATGTTTCAACTATCCTTGATTAACAGTATTGTAGGACAGTTTTTTGTCCTTGACACAGAAATGACAAAAAATGACTACATTTGTATACATTCAAGTCAATTACCTAAACAATGTAGGACAGGAGTTGACCTTGGTGGAAAGAAAAGGGGGAGGGGGGCATTTTGACAACTTCACTTTCTTTTTCTAAGTTGCTGTCTCGGTATGACCAAATATAAACACAGACAGGCGGGCGGGGCTTGTATTTGCTCCATGCGGAATGTCATGTTTCTGGATTCCCGGGAATGTCGCCGCAATGTTTACATCGTGTTTGGCTCTGTCGGAATGCTGTCATTTACGTAATAGCATGTTTCAGGAGGTCCGATGTATTTCCTCTTTTTAATTACCATAAAGAATGCCAATTTACAAGGTTTCATCTTGTAACTAAATTAACTGTTTGAACATTAACGAATGCAGTTGCAGTTTGAAATTGCATCTTGTACTTTACATAGGAAACATTGTATCAATGAGTTAATTAATGAGCAGGATCGTTCAATTAACAACCACACCCACAAGTGAAAGTGACGGACAGGTGGTCTTTGTTGACATATTTCTGAAGTGATTATATTCTCTGTGACCTTAAACATTGCAGATGGGATGAATGACATTTTGAATAGCATAGCCCAATTGCAAAATAGCCGTTTTGAAAAACGTATATTGTTATACATTTTAAACATCATTCAGACCACACCAAGTTTGGTTCTCGGATTTTTAAAAATAATACTTAATTGAAATATTGAGATGAAAACAGTGTACCCACATGTAGAGGGCTGTACCTTGGTATACACACAGTCTCTGGACGTGAATGCCTTCAAAGCCAGATTCGACAGGTACATGGAAGTTCACCCTGTAAAGTACAACCACAGAGCTTTGGAACACCCATATTAACCCACCATGACAGCTGAGTGAAAAGGAATTCAACAATTAAAAGCGGTCTAAACTGGAACAGTCCTACCTGACCGAAAATTCTACTCTACTCTGCTCTACTCTTCATCTTGACCGCTTGCAAAATTTTTACTTTAGAATGTTCGAGAAACAATGAAATAAATTGGCCTGGCCTTACATTATCTTTGACCTTGGGAAATACATATACAAATTCTCTTTTTCTCAGCATGGTTAGCACAAAATTTGGTTCCATATTGAACAAGACACTCTCCAGTGAGATCCCCGCTTATTAGCAAATTGTTTTGAGCGGAAATAGTCGGGACAAGTTCCACAGACTGCATTTATTTGCAGCAGTCTAACAACTCATCATGGTACATCCTTCTGACTCCGGTGCCAAGTTTACCCAAACAAGTTCAACTCAGGTCCAGAACAACCTTCAACAAATGTGCTTCAGGGACAGTCCATTGTAGATATTGATGTGGGGAGGATATGGGATTTTTTCACTGATAGGTGGATTTCACTTAAGCTCAATTGGTAGCGACTTTACAGTTGAGCCTCCTGGTTCCAATTAGTCGGTAACTGGGAGACCCCAGTTCAAATCCGGGAAGGGTAGCCTTGTTGGAGCTGCACCGTCTTTCAGAACAGACGTAAAACAGGGGGCCCGTGTTTAAGGAAGTGCCTCAAGCAGGTTACAACAGCCTCATTACTCATATGGGTGCCTATTGGCTGTTATAAACATGGTGAATTATTATTGATAGACTTTTGGACACATAACGACCTCCACAAAATCCACACTTTATTTATTAGGGAGGTGCGGCTATAGGGTTCAAAGTCAACCTGCGGAATTTATCTCGCTTCCGCTCTGGTGGCCATCCAGCACCGAGGTGTGGTTCTCAGAGCTTGTTGAAGTTTTTAACACATAGGATAGATGACAGTGAAACATGGAGGTAAACCACAGTTAGCACTGCCCACTGATTTGGAAGAGGATGTACATTGTTGACACTGGAGTATGAAATATTCTGTATTTTTGTCTAAGGACTGCCCTCTTTTAGTGAGTACATCCAAGGAGGTTAGGAATCAAATTTGATTTTAAACTTCCTTGGTACAGTCATTTTGATAGCTATAACTTGACCTGTTAATAACATACATGTATCAAACAGATCTTAGTTGAACGATCAGAGGGCTTACAAACAATTTTTTGTATGACCATCTAAGTCACTGTGCTGCTTTTGTTTCAGTCAGCTTGTAAGTTAGAACATGAGTCTATGACAACATGTTTAGCTTAACGTCTGACACTAACTAAGGCCAATGGAAAGATTTGCTAATAGTCAACGCCTCAACTGTGTTTTTGTTACTAGAGCTAACACGTATGCATGTACATTTTTCTCATGAAAGGGTCTTATACACACAACGTATACAGTTGTCAGACGGCATCTAAACCAGAGGCTTACCAGACTTCTAACATTTGTTGACAGTGGACTGACGGAATTTTTCCCCCTTTTTCCTCAGAGGTCAAGTTCTTTTGCACTAATGTGCCATTTTGGCAAGTTGTTGAAGTTTTCAACAAGCTGCAAGTATAGACCCTGACAGGAGTTAGAGATATACCAGGAACACTAATTATACTATTTTTAACTCAGCTATGTTTTCAGTGCTGTTGTTTGGTCTGTTGGTTTGTACTCTGGAAAGACTTCTAAAAATTTAGGCCCCCTAGCAGGTTTCTTTTAATCTGCAGTTGATGTACATGTAGCTGTTCTTCAAAAACAGGATGTTACCATTATATTTGTTACTAGGTAAGGACTAATGGTCTAAGATTTTTCCCCTGCCACCTGGATCTCTTCATGATCTTTCGATGATCTCAATAATATTTGAGATCATCCTTTGCCCAGCAGTTTCAGCACTATGAAAATACAAGATACAATCTTTATTGACACAACAAAAGTACAACAATTTCGTAAGGTCTTCTACAACTATACATACATACAAGTGGACATAGATTAATCAACCTTCATACAGGTATATGAATAAATCAACATGCTGAGTTTGACATATCATTTATACTACTAGTTCTAAGGTCTAAACATTCTTTGATATATTCACATGTACCTACATTGTATTTGTACACACTCAGTTATAAGGGTAATCTCCTAGAATGTAATTGAATTTATCTATAGGATGGAATGTATCGAATTCTGTTGAGCAAGAAAAATGAGGCATAAGGTAAGACATGAGAGTGGACATACGGAGTCAGCTGTCACCTGTCCGTCCGCGGTGTAGTTGACCTTGCAGTTTACCCTCCACATCCTGTCAGTCATGGTAATGGACCTTCAAGGTTGGACAGCCAATGAGGCGGCTCCAAACAAAACTGCTCTTGTGAAACTTTGTTACCACCAGGGAAGGCTGTAAGCAGGCCCTGTGTTGGCTTGGAAATTTCCCGAAAACAAAGCCTGATTCTACATGACTGGAATTTGTAGAATTTCTGGCTAAAAGGTTGTAAAGTTAGGAACCTGGAATGATTGGATTTTTCGAAAAGAGTGTTGAGAGGGTCTCACATGATTTCATTTTGTTCAGATTATTATCAGGAAATTCCAAGTGCTGGCTTGGAAACTGTTCAAAGAGATCAAGGAATTTTTTTGATATCATTGTTGAAATATGTGTTGAATTTTCTGCATCTTTCACTTTTCCTAGAAAAAGGTTAGAAAGGGAAATAAAGTGTAATATCAACTGTGCATGCAGGTCACCAAACTTACCTTTTTCTGTAACATCCCAAAAGCTTTTAGCCCCCCCCCCCCCCCCAAAAAAATTATCACTCCTAACAATAGTACATTGCATTATTCATAACAGGACAGAAATGTCAGTTTCCTTGGTAAATAAACAGTTCCTACATCAAAAAATTGGATTATCGATTTTGAATGATAATTTGTTTTCAATTAAAAGTCAATTCAGCACTATGGACAAAACCACCTTGAATCCTTTGATACTGTAAAGGGGAAAATGCTTGCAGTTGTTTTAGATTTTGTTTTCATGGGTTTTCTTGGGGTCCTCTTCACTGATTTTTGGGTGGTACCAATAAATAAAATACTCCTTTTGTGGCTTGTGCTCTTGTTAAACACCCAAAGTATGAAATAATGATGCAAATGTGCTAATATGGGGAAGTAAATGTCAATTGAGCTTTCCCCAGAATATTTCAAGTTTTACCCCCTGAAATCGCTTAGGGCACCTTTAAGAAAATGCTTTTTCTGTCTTCTGCCCTTGTTTCAATCGCAAAATAAAACCATTTTGAACACTCCATTTTCTCCCTACCGCGAAATTAATAGCATACCCCTTTTAACAGTTAAAAGACATTTTTTCCTCTGATCCTCCCTTAAATGATTCAAATGGACAATCCCAGCATTGTCGAATCAGGCCCATTCTGTTGTTACAAGTTCAGACGTGCATGTAAATTCTCAGCCAGGGCAGGAATGTGCCAACCTCCTCTGGGGGCCACTAACAATGTAACACGCAACTGCCACACTATCCACTGACCACTCCAGCCATTTCATACACTATCAGCACCCAGGGTTACACTGAACAGATGCCGCGGCTGCAGTTGTAGTGCAGTTGAGTTACATGTTAAACACCTGGACCCACATGAGTGAGACTTCTTACAGCTGTGCTGTTCTTTTAACTTTGCTAGGATTACATGTATGTTTTCGGTGAAGTTTGTCTCATAGCATAACTCAAGAAGCGGTGGATGGATCTTGATGATATTTGGTAGGTGGGTAGAGGACGGAAAAATGAAGTTCAAGCTCGAAAATGGGCCCCCTAGGAGCTTTCTAATGTACTGCAGCAGAGCTTCATGTTTCATGTTCATTTTTAGTATAACTACATTTTTGGCATAAATCAGTCATTCTTTGGAAAATTTTCAATTGTTGCAACAGCAACTGCTTGTTACATATATGTCCATAGAGAGATGTAAGTAGAGGAACACATAAATGATAAAAATACCATGTTATAACAAGGTGACCTCATATTCCACTGCCTTTTACCTCCCCAACTGAAGTCAGGTACCCATTTTTACACCTGGGTGAAGCAAGGCTTTTCCCAAGGACACAATGTCTGGCCAGGAATGGCAAGAATCGAACGCATGACCATGTTATAACAAGCTGACTTCACATTCTACTGCCATTTACCTCCCCAACCAAAGTCAGGTACCCATTTTTACACCTGGGTGAAGCAAGGCCTTTCCCAAGGACACAATGTCTAGCCAAGAATGGCAGGAATCGAACCTGTGAGCTCTCGATTGGCTTGTGTCCGCTAGCATATCCACCTCGCCATTCGACGTCACAAATGATTACAATGCTTTAAAAGCAGACAAGCTTGTCTGTTATGTTGGCAGATAAAGATTTGATCCATCTAAGCATTCCTGGACATTTGTGTCTCATTGAGATGAATTAAGTGTTGCACTCCAGGCTCCTAACTCCTCACAGGCTTTAGATGCAGTGAACATTGTGTCGAATAAGCTCTTAAATCTGTCCTTTCGTCAATACAGAACAATTCTTTTGTGCAAGAAAGAATAGAATACATTCCAACAAAGTGGTTTTCACACAACTGCTTCAAGGTCAAATGCAACATTATAGCAAAAATATTTTCAAGAGAGGTTCAAGATTTCAATGTTTCATACCACTCCAAAATGATGTCTTTGTAAAACTTCACACCTATTAAAAGTGCTATCACAACATTTTCATTCTGCATTATCAAAATTGTTATGATAGAGAAGTTCTAAGTAGATTATAAGCATTAGACTAAGTACATGTGTATTGTAATTTGAAGCCAGTTATGTAACGTTAACGTCACTTAAGTTTTAGCTCCCTCTTTAAGACTTAAACCAGATCAGGGTACGTGAAAGTGAGTCTTAAGATTGCGAAGAATTTTGAGCAGTAACAGAGGCGCTGACAGCTCCTTAGAAGTGCTAAGAAACAGAGAACCCCTCATCTTTCTACAAAGTGCCTTCAAAATAACCTAAACAGTCCCGGATCAAGCCTATCGCATGACTCCCCATATACCCAACATGACAGAGCGTTTGTGTGTTGTTGGGCACTTTCCGACCACCGTTTACACAAACAGTGAAAGGTACACGGCGCATGTTTACCGTTTTCGTGAGCGGGAAGGAAAACATTGTTGACAGTACGGGGAAATGGGAGCAGGGATTGTAATGGGCCTCAATAGCTGACTACTTTGGAATTTCTGCAGTAACACATGAGTGGACAGAATGTTCAGCTACTAGCAAATTGCCCTGTATGCTGATACTACATGTATCTTTGTAACATGAAAAAGGGACCTATCATTAATATCAAGTGGCAAAATAGAGGGGGCTGTTTTCTGAGTCAAAGTCATTGTGAATATGAAACTATTTCTTATCAGTTCTCTGCTTGAGAGAAATGTATACTTGTTAGGATTTACATGAAAAGCTGTAACATTTTTGTAGATATTGCGGTGTCAATTACCTGTAGTAGTACATCCTTATTGTAAATCTGACTTCATAATCTTTATTGCAATGATGCTTGAACAAAAATAATCCAAAAGAAAATCATAATTGCTAAATTACCAATATTACCAAAAGTGTCAAGTTCCAGTATTCTGGATGATCCACTAACATGTTCATATCGTCTATGTCTTAAAGGATGCTGGCGAGATGGTGAGGTCGTTTGTGGGGGGTCTGGAGCTGATCGTGAGTCTCCTCAAGTCTGAGCACAAGGAGGTTCTTGCGAGCGTCTGTGCCGCCATCGCCAACATCGCCAAGGACGAGGAGAACCTGGCCGTCATCACGGACCACGGCGTGGTGCCCATGCTCGCCAAACTAACAAACACGGTAAGATCTTTTCTATTATAGTTACAATGTTTAGAATGCAAAGTAGCAAGCATAGAATATTAGAGATTCTTTTTACACAACCGGTAATTCTCACCTGCTGGCGTTTGGGTGTCTGTCAGACACCTTCTTCAGAGCTCTAATATTCTATGTTCTACCAACCTGATGAAATTATTTTCGGAAGAAAGTAGCAAGCACTTTTCTTGAAGGAAATTTTAGCTGTTTTGGAAATTTTGGCAAATTCTAAGATCTACATGTACACTGAGATCTTGCCCTTCAAATGTAAGTCCCAAAAAATCCTTATCAAGACTATAGCATAGCATATCAAGGACAAAAGATATGAAACCTGGAAGTTCTACTGCAGTACCAAGGGCACACACCGGGAGGCCAAAATCCACCTTGAAATTCATCTTCTCAAGGCCTACTCACATACCAAATATCATAGTAATCACAGACTGACAGACACACAAGCCAAAAACTATACCTCCATTTTTCATGGAGGTAACAAGGATGCTTCTTTTCTCTTTCCTTCTGATGATGTTGTTACTTGTTCTTTATTTATAATGGAACACCCTAACATTTAAAGCTGTTAAAGCACCTGTCGGTAAGAAACTCTACCATATTAATCATTGTTTGTTTATTTCTTACCCCAGATTGACGACAAGTTGAGACGACACCTGGCGGAGGCTATCGCTCGCTGCTGCATGTGGGGAAACAACCGGGTTGCCTTCGGGGAAGCGAACGCGGTTGCGCCGCTCGTACGGTACCTGAAGTCTCCGGACGAGTCCGTCCACCGAGCCACCGCGCAGGCGCTCTTCCAGCTGTCCAGAGACCCGGAGAACTGTATCACTATGCACAACGCTGGGGTGGTCAAGGTAAGGGTCGTCTGAAAATTCAGTCTTTATCTTGGTCTTAACACTCACCTTGCTGCAAGCAGTTCCAGATTTACCCGGTAATGCACTGTTGGTATTATGAAAGAGTGTGTTGTTGTGTTGGTGTCTTTAGCCCAGAACCCAGAGGTCTTGGGTTCGAATCCCCTGACATGCCACCAATGTTGTGTCCTTGGGAAAGGCACTTTATACATTGTACAACTTTCCTCACTCCGCTCGGTGTAAAAATGGGTACCTGACTTAGGTTGGAAAGGTAAAAGGCAATGGAAGGAGGGGCTTAGACAAAGATGTACACAATAAGATTCAAATTATGCAAATGAGGACTTAATTTTTTCCATTGTTTCCCCAGCTACTGTTGGTTTTGTTTTCCCTGTATACAGATTATGCCTTACTTTCTGTTTATAGCTCATTTTGTTTCAATTGTTTCTCCAGCTACTTTTGGACATGGTCGGCTCCACAGATGAAGCTCTGCAGGAAGCAGCAGCAGGCTGTATTGGCAACATCAGGAGGCTGGCGCTAGCCAATGAGAAGGCCAAGTTTCCTTGAACTGACCAATGAGAATGCATCTGATGGGACCCAATGAAAGGACTGCTTACATGCTGTTGCAACAACCAATCACAAACAAGCACATGTAATGCTAGCCAATGAGAATTTTTATAGTATGTTAACCAATAATGTTTCTTCTCTCAAAGTAAGTTGTACAGCTGCTTGTCATGTATGTAGAAGTTTCTGCACTTTTTCCACTTTTTGGTTTTGGTAAATTTGAAAATGCTGTCAAAAATATGTATAGAGGACCATAGCATTTTTGTGTACATTTCTGTAACTATTCCAAGTTAGTTCCTGGTTTGCATTTCTATGTTTAAAAAGTTACACTTCTTAAAAAGTCATATAAGTGAAAAAACAAGGAATAAATCTGTTGTATTGCAGTGTATATTTCAGCCTTTTATCTGAAGAATTCTTTAAGATTGATTTCTGTGAATTTAATATCAACTGCATATACTTCATATACATGATACTATATAAATGAAGTTATACAGGGTTGACTAAGAAATGCTACTATGCAATTGAACAGATTATATCATAGGACTTTTATTTTTCCTAGAACATGTCTCCAAAAAAATCACCTTGTGAATTCTGGCACTGTTGTAATTGTTGTGAACATTGTTTATATTTTACTACAAATACATGTAGAATTGGCTATTGCCTTGTCAGGAAGAAATGTGAACATTTACATGCATGTATGGTTTTGTTTTGAAAATAAATGTTGAGGTTTCGGTACGGTCATTTAATACTTCAATAGTTTGAATGAACACACACAATGCATCATACCCATTCCTTTCAAATCTATGTTCAAATTTTAGATATGTATATCCATGGAAAAGGGATGCCCCTGTAGGTAAACTTGTAGCAGCCTCATATTTCCATTTTAAGTCCTGTCAGTGGTCAGGACATCTTGGTTGGGGCTGCACCTGTCTTTTAGAAGAGACGTTAAATGGGGGTCCCAAGTTTGAACAGGTGTGCCAAGCATGTTAAAAGCCCTTCCTGTAAAAACATACCCTGCTACAGAAATGTAGTGAAACTTGCTGCCCTTACATGGTGAACAATAACATCAACATATACACGGAAAGCTGTCACGCCCCTCTCTCCTGTAATTAGATTAGCGTTAAGCCTTCTGGCCACGCCTTGGCAATTATGCTGTATTGAAGTCACGTGATTGAGCTACGAATAGCTATCCCAACCAATGTCCCTCCCTTTTGTGAGGTTCCCCTCAACGTGCACTTGCAACCCAGCCCATGGTTGTTTAATAAAAGTGTCACGTATTTTCAATATCATTTGATATGGGGGATAAATTTGCCAATCTATCCAAAACCCTCCCGATTATCAAAACGGTACAATACCCCGCTTTAATTCGTAGATTTTCCGTGTGTCCTTTTGTAAAACAAATTCAACATCGTATAGTTTGTTTTGTTTTAAGACTCCCCTTGATGTTAAAGCAGAACATGACTCTAACAAGTAATCCACAAGTGTTTGAAAGGTCTGTTCTCTAACTGAAAGGAACAAGAAGACCGGACGTTCTTTGTTGTTTCTGCGAGCCGGACGGAAGTAGAAGTTTGTAATGAAGGCCGAGGGACAGATGGAAAAAACATGACCTTGGTCTTGTTACAGCTGCTTCGAGTGTTGGCAGAAGAACTGAAGATAAGGAAACGGAAACTGGGGAGGGCCAAGTTCAAGGTAATTACATAAGGTCACGATCGTTGATAAGATAGCTGGGTAGATGGGTGGGGGCGTCCCTGTCTTTAATGTTTGGTGGCGGCTGGGGAATATTGAATCATATGCTGGAGGTCGAACTTTGTTTTCACTTGGAAATAAACAGAGGAAGATGTCCTGTAAAAGATAGCCTCTACCAGGCTCCACAGATCGCTGGAAAAATGAAAGAATGCAAAATCAAAACAGGTTCGTAGTCATTTCTTTATTTTCAGAAAAGGGTCAATAAAGTTAATAACTGAATAATGTCGTCTGTTTTCTTTGTGCTAGTGTTTCTGACTAACAATACACCCCCTTGCCCATGGTGGTGCGGTCCAGCTGGGCATTTCGCATAATTGCACCAGCCGGATAATTGCACCAAAAACGCTGACAAATGGGTGGTGCAGTTAAGCGGATTCTACTGTAGTAGAAATTTGCCAAATAGACAGATAACATGCCAGAGGAGTTAGCTGGCCAGGGAGTACAGTTTGCGACCAAGGCTGTGTAAAAGATGCTAAGAACATCATCATAACAATGGAGTTGCCACTTTGTGGATGGTGCGTACAGGGACAAAGTCAATTCCAACGTCAAGGAAGAAGTTGGAAAGGAGCAAAAATGAAGAATCTATAATTGTTTAGTATACAATACTCGGTGTGTTTAGTCATTTGTTCAACCCTCCTGACCACTTACTGTTTTCGAAGGAAACTTTTTTTTGCCAAACTTTTTTTCACAGGATCGCATCAGTTTTGGGGTTGCCAGATGATGTCATTCATATAATCGAATCACCATGGCCTAATTACATAAGAACAAAACAATCAAACCAAGTGGCGTCAAGCCACCAATGAATGTGTTAAGAAATATGGTTACCGTGGCAATGAGATAACATCGATAAAATCAATGATATTGAGTCAACTAGATGTAGCTTATCGATGTAATGTTGTTTATCTTAAGGAAAGTCTTCAGGATTTTTTAAGCTTTCCAACTTGCGTAATTAGCGCCATAACACATCTCCAAGCA